>NC_041381.1:398428670-398478385 GCF_002162155.2 Triticum dicoccoides
AGAGAGAGAGAAACAGAGGCGGGCGACGCGTCGACGATGCATTCTTCGGCGAGGAGTGCCCCGCGACTAGAACCAGAGGGATAGAAAGAGAGAGGGGCTCGAGGCGCACCTGCCCGTTCCCATAGCTTGGCTAGGGGTGGTCGGACGGGGTCGGAACGAGCCTCTCCAGCGGCGGCAGGAAGCAGAGGTCACCGGAGTTGGAGACGACGGTGGCGTGGGGCTGCACCAGGGGCTCCAGCGGAGTCGGACGACACCAATTAACCACCAGCAAGCTGCCTGGGGAGTGGATCGAGCTCGGGAGGTACTAGAGTGAGGTGGATGGGCTAGAGGGAATCGCCGGCGAGCTCGGGTCGGGGCGGCGACCAGAGGCCTGCTCGACCGGGGCTACGACTTATCTACGATCTTGTGGAGGTCGAGCGACTGAGTGGTGATGCTCATGGAGTCGGGAGGGGGCTGTATTTATAGGCGAGCAAGAGGAGGGGATCGGGCTCCGCCGGAAAGCTTCTGGGCACTGCGCCCAGCGACGAACGGCGTCAGCGAGAGGGGGAGAAGGCGACGAAGTTCACGCACACACTGTGGAAGGGCGAAGACGAGTACACGAGCGAGGATGGCAACAAGCACAATGGCACGGGCGCACTGTTGGCTTGGCCGCGCCGTGCCCGTGCTCGCTGCGGCGAGCTCCGGCATCGACGAGCACTAGGGAGGAGTTAAGGAAGTCGGGACGATGATCGTGGCGAGGTTTGGCAAGTCGCGGCGGTCGGGGAAGCGAGCACGAGCGCAACATCAGGTCGGGCGCATCGCAGAGCGCGTCGGTAGCATGCAGCACTCCTGGACGAACACCGTCACCGCGTGAACTATGACTTTTGGCCACACTATGCTTAAACTTCATGTCTGGCGTGTAGTCCTTGGTGGTTTGAATGGTTCCAACACTTTGAGTTGAAGCCAGGAGCTGTGTGTGCGTGGTTTACTTCATGGTAAGTTTCTAGACAGTAACTTGTGAGGTTAACTGTGAGTGATCCAGTAAGATTTTAGGGCTGGGCTTTGGGGTTTAGCAATCTCTTAGGAAGTTAATGAATCTCAAGAAAGATCGGCCTCATTGGATCAAGGAAAAACATACTTGCTGTGTAAAGTGCCTATTCTGTCCAGAACAGAAATGATTTTCTGTAGCAATAATATTCCAAAAAGTTATGCAATTTTTTTGCTCAGGAAGGTGCCCTAGGGTTCAAAGAATATTTGGGAATTTTCTTAGGATTTTTGGAGCGATAAAAATGAGGGTTGCTTTGAAGCATATGTATGTGAAATGAATTTTGGAGAAGAAAATGAATTTTTTTCATTTATGAAAAATATTCCTTGGGTCATTTTTGGGATTTTGCAGAGAAAGAGAGATAAGTTACGGATGGATGGATCACTTGGGTGAAAATCAAGGATATGCCCAAGTGTTCAAGTTCATTTGAATTGATTCAAAACCTCGAATCCAAATCAGAGGTAAAAGAAGTCCGGAGAAAGAGAGAAGGCAAAACCAGGCTGTCACAAAACTCCCCCACTTAGGATGAATCGCGTCCTCGAGATTCGGTTGCTTGGGAAAACAATTCTGGATAGGTTGTCCTTAAAAATTCCTCTCTTTCTCAGGTTGCTTCTTCCTCAGTGTGATGCTCCCACTGAACCTTATAAAACTTGATCACCTTACTGCGTGTGACTCTTTCTGTCTCATCCAATATTCTGAATGGTCTCTCCTCATAGGTTAAATCCTTGGCGAGCTCAATTTCTATCATATTAGACCTTTTCTTGGGTGGTGAAGTACACCTTCTCAGCTGTGAGACATGGAACACATTGTGTACTTCTGACAATTCCGGTGGCAATTCCAACTGATAAGCAACTGTACCAACTCTGGTCATGACCGGGAACGGGTCAATATATCTTGGTGCCAATTTTCCTTGGGTCTAAAACCTCTTGATTCCCTTCATGGGTGTGACTCGGAGATACACATGTTCTCCGGGCTCAAAACTGACTTGTCGGTGCTTGGCATAATAATAACTCTTGTGTCGTGACTTAGCCAACTGCAGTCTATCTCGAATCTCCTTGACTTGTTTTTTAGCCTCCAATATTAAATCAGTTCCAAAAATGCGGCTGTCTCTGGTTTGGGACCAGTTTAATGGAGCGCGGCACCTACAGCCATACAAAGCTTCATACGGTGACATCTTCAGATTCGTCTGGAAACTGTAATTGTATGAGAACTCCACATATGGCAGACAATCTTCCCACTTGGGTTCGTGGGCTAAAGCACATGCTCGAAGCATGTCTTCAAGGATTTGATTTACTCGCTCGGTCTGACCTTCGGTCTGTGGGTGATAGGCTGTGCTGTATTTGAGGGCGGTTCCTAGGGCTTGATGGAGTCGGGACCAGAATGCTGAGGTAAAGAGTGAACCTCGGTCTGAAGTGATCGTTTTTGGCACTCCATGCAGACTAACAATCTGGGACACATATAATTGTGCAAGTTGATCGGCCGGTGCGGATGGGAATAAAATGAGCCACCTTAGTCAGCGTGTCCACTATGCCCATATTGCATCGTTGCCTCGATGAGTCCTGGGTAGATTGGTGACAAAGTCCATGCAGACATCATCCCATTTCCATTGCAGGACGGGTAGAGGTTGGAGAAGTCCGGCAAGTTTCTGGTGTTCCGCCTTTACTTTGTTGCATATATCACAACAAGCAACAAAGTATGCGATGTCCTTTTTCCTTCCATCCCACCGAAATATCCGCCGAAGGTCTTCGTACATTTTGGTACCTCCGGGGTGAATTGAATACGAGGATTCATGTGCTTCTACCAAAATCTTCTTTCTCAAGTCTGCTTGCTTAGGTACACATATCTGTCCTCAAAACCTTAGTGTACCTTGTGGATCCTTAGAGAAATCCAGAGTCTTGCCTTCTTGCAGATGTTTGATATGACCTTGTAGAATTGAGTCGTTTTCCTGGGCCATGCGAATCTCATCCTCAAGAGTAGGAGTTACTTCCAATATATTTGCAAGGCCGACGTCTACAATTACCAAGTTAAGTTGAGCAATCTCTTGTTGGAGTTCGGGAGGCAATGACTCCATCATGGCATTTAAACTAGCAGGCTTGCGAGTGAGGTGAGGGAGTCCTGGATTAGGGGGTATCCGGACAGCTGGACTATATACTTTGGCCAGACGGTTGGACTATGAAGATACAAGATTGAAGACTTCGTCCCGTGTCCGGATGGGACTCTCCTTTGCGTGGAAGGCAAGCTTGGTGATTCGGATATTAGATCTCCTTCTCTGTAACTGACTCTGTGTAACCCTAGCCCCCTCTGGTGTCTATATAAACCGGAGGGTTTAGTCCGTAGGACAAGAAGAAGAACAATCATAATCATAGGCTAGCTTCTAGGGTTTAGCCACTACGATCTCGTGGTAGATCAACTCTTGTAATCCTCATATCATCAAGATCAATCAAGCAGGAAGTAGGGTATTACCTCCATCGAGAGGGCCCGAACCTGGGTAAACATCGTGTCCCCAACCTCCTATTACCATTAGCCTTAGACGCACAGTTCGGGACCCCCTACCCGAGATCTGCCAGTTTTGACACCGGCGTTGGTGCTTTCATTGAGAGTTCCACGGTGTCGTCACTACAAGGCTCGATGGCTCCTTCAATCATCAGCAACGATGCGATCTAGGGTGAGACTTTTCTCACCAGACAGATCTTCGTATTCGGTGGCTTCGCACTATGGGCCAATTCGCTTGGCCATCTGGAGCAGATCGATAGCTACGCCCCTGGCCATCACGTCAAGTTCGGATACTTAAACTACACAGCCAACATCCGCGGAGACTTGATCTTTGACGGGTTCGAGCCCATGTTAGGAGCGCCGAACGATCGCGACAAGCACGACTTAGATCTGCCATCGGACAGTATTCGGGATATCGCACCTGCAACAACTCCGTACTTCAATCTGGAGCAGATTGCGCCATCCGAGGACGGGTGGATGGACCCCGCCACGGAAGCCGCACACTCATCGGCATTGGAGCCAAACACAGACTCCAGCTCTAAGGAAATCTTTGTCACCGAACCCCCGGTCTTGTCCGCGGCCTCAGGGTCCGAACCGCGCACGCCCGTGCCCATCGAATCTGATTGGGCACCGATCATGGAGTTCACCTCCGCGGATATCTTTCAACACTCACCCTTGGGTGACGTGCTAAATCCGTTAAGGTCTCTCTCAATTTAGCAGGAGGCTCTTGGCCAAACTATGTCCGGCTCGACTGGGATACGGACGACGAAGAAATTCGCTACCCACCCACCACCCACTTAATAACCACTGTCGATGACTTAACCGACATGCTTGACTTCGACTCCGAAGACATCGACGGTATGGACGTCGATGCGGGAGATGATCTAGAACCACCGCCCACGGGGCGCTGGACAGCCACCTCATCATACGATATATACATGGTGGATACACCCAAGGAGGACAACAACGACAATAAGGATGCAACGGAGGATAAACACCCAAAGCGACGGCCCAGGCGCCACTCTAAGTCCAGGCATAGTAAAAATAGCGATAATAGCGCAAGAAAATTGACACCCCGGTCGACTCCAAAGGCAACAACGACCATATGGACCCAATGTTGTAGAAGGAGGAGCCAGGTCACACCGAACATAGCCTGGACCAGACGCCCGACAACAGCGATCCCGAGGGTAAAGCTAATCAACCTGCCTCCGGAGAGGAGGATAGTCCGGATGACGACGCATTCATCATCCTGAAAACACGTTTGGAACAAGAGAACCTCCACAGAAGGCTTATGGCCACCGCCAGGAGGCTGAAGAAGCAGAAGCAAAGGCTTAAGGCTGCGCAGGATATGCTCAACCGTAGATGGAACAAAGTGCTAGACACTGAAGAAAAATATGGCAACGATCGCCACACAAAGAGCTACCCAAAGCGCAAGCTGCTGCCCGAATTCGACAACGAGGCCAGAGAGCCCATTCTGTCAAAGAATAATACGGCCGATCAGCCGGATTGACCACCTCGTGGCCGGGACAGAGCAGCTACTGACGCTTCACACAAGCCAGCACACGATTTACCTGAGCTCCTGGACAAAAAGGCTGGTGCGACCAGGTCCATCTACGAATCTCGAGGACGTGCTCCGGCGCAAGATCATAGCCACCAAAACGATCATATTGACCGACTACCAATTCAGAATCAACCCAGAACACAACAACTGTCCACAACATGCCACGACACATCCAATTATAGGGGCGTTGCACACCCCCTGTGCTTCACCGATGAAGTACTGGATCATGAATTTCCACAGGGATTCAAACCCGTGAACATAGAGGCATACGACGGAACGACATACCCTGAGGTCTGGATTGAGGACTTTATCCTTCATAGCCACATGGCTCGTGTAGATGATCTCCACGCCATTAAATATCTGCCCCTCAAGTTGAAAGGACCAGCTCGACATTGGTTGAAAAGCCTCCCCGAAAACTCAATTGGAAGTTGGGAGGAACTTGAGGATGCTTTCAGGGCCAATTTTCAAGGGACCTATGTCCGACCTACGAATGCAGATGATTAAAGTCACATAATACAACAACCCGGAGAGTCAGCCCATAAGCTTTCGAACAAATTTCTCACTAAGAAGAATCAAATTGTTGATTGTCTAGATGCCGAATCCCTAGCGGCCTTCAAGCACAGTATCTGGGACGAATGGCTCGCCAGACACCTCGGCCAAGAAAAGCCAAGGACAATGGCGGCCCTAACAAGCCTTATGACCTGCTTTTGTGCGGTTGAGGACAACTGGTTGGCCCGTAGAAGCACCAGCGACCCAGGCACATCCGAAATTAGGGATGGCAACGGGAAGCCACGACGCAATAAAAACAAGTGTCAAAACAATGAAGAGAGTCCAGACAACACGGTGGTTAATGCCGGATTCTGGGGCTCTCAACCCGGTCAACGGAAGAAGCCATTTAAAGAAAGCAAAGAGGGACCGTCCAGCCTGAACAAGGTCCTGGACAGATTATGTCAAATTCATGGCACCCCCGAAAAACCTGCGAACCACACTCACAGAGAATGCTGGGTCTTTGAGGGAGTCCTGGATTAGGGGGTGTCCGGATGACCGGACTATGACCTTTGGCCGGACTCCCGGACTATGAAGATACAAGATTGAAGACTTCGTCCCGTGTCCGGATGGGACTTTCCTTGGCGTGGAAGGCAAGCTTGGCGATACGGATATGTAGATCTCCTCCCGTTTAACCGACTCTGTGTAACCCTAGCCCTCTCCGGTGTCTATATAAACCGGAGGGTTTTAGTCCGTAGGACGAACAACAATCATACCATAGGCTAGCTTCTAGGGTTTAGCCTCTCTGATCTCGTGGTAGATCTACTCTTGTACTACCCATATCATCAATATTAATCAAGGAGGAGTAGGGTTTTACCTCCATCGAGAGGGCCCGAACCTGGGTAAAAACATCGTGTCCCTTGTCTCCTGTTACCATCCGCCTAGACGCACAGTTCGGGACCCCCTACCCGAGATCCGCCGGTTTTGACACCGACATTGGTGCTTTCATTGAGAGTTCCTTTGTGTCGTCATCTTTATGCCCGATGGCTCCTCCGATCATCAACAACGACGCGGTCTAGGGTGAGACTTTTCTCCCAGGACAGATCTTCGTATTCGGCGGCTTTGCACTGCAGGCCAATTCACTTGGCCATCTGGAGCAGATCGAAAGCTATGCCCCTGGCCATTAGGTCAGATTTGGAAGTTTGAACTACACGGCTGACATCTGCGGAGACTTGATCTTCGGCGGATTCGAGCCACAGCCCAGCGCGCCGCACTGTCACAATGGGCATGATCTAGCCCTGCCGCCGGACAGTGCCTGGAGGGTCGCTCAGGTGTCCGCTCCGATCCTTAGCTCAGAGCCGACTGCGCCGATCGAGGACGGGTGGCTGGACACCGCCTCGGGGGCTGCAATCTTTACGGTGATCGATCCGAACACCAGTCTTGTCTGTGAAGCTCGCGACTCCAAAGCGTCGGACTCCTTTTCGGACTCCAAGCCTTCCGTGCCCCTGCCGATGAAACCCGATTGGGCGCTGATCATGGAGTTCGCCGCCGCGGACATCTTTCAGCACTCGCCCTTTGGCGACATTCTGAATTCACTACAGTCTCTCTCTTTATCAGGAGAGCCCTGGCCGGACTATGGACAGCAAGGTTGGGATGCGGACGACGAAATTCGAAGCCCACCCACCACCCACTTCGTAGCCACTATCGATGATTTAACCGACATGCTCGACTTTGACTCCGAAGACATTGACGGTATGGACGCCGATGAAGGAGACGACCAAGAACCAGCGCCTATAGGGCACGGAAAAGCCACCTCGTCATACGACATATACATGGTGGACACCCCAAAAGAAGGGAATGGCAATGGAACAACGGTGGATGATCCCTCCAAGAAACAACCTAAGCGCCGGCGTCAGCGGCGCCGCTCTAAATCCCGCCAAAGAAAAAACAGCTATTCCGGCATGGGAGATAACAACACCCCGGACAGTGCCGAAGACAACTTCCTCCAGCAGGATTTAGCATAGGAGGATGGAGAAGCCAGCCCTCATGAGAGAGCGGCAGACAGAGAGGTCGAGGACGATAATTACATGCCTCCCTCCGAAGACGAGGCAAGCCTCGAAGACGACGAATTTGTCGTGCCTGAGGATCTCGTCGAACAAGAGCGTTCCAAACGCAGGCTAATGGCCACGGCAAGCAGCCTCAAGAAAAATCAGCAGCAGCTTAGAGCTGACCAAGACTTGCTAGCCGACCGATGGACTGAAGTCCTTGCGGCCGAAGAGTATGAACTCGAACGCCCCTCCAAGAGCTACCCAAAGCGCAGGCTGCTACCCCGATTAGAGGAGGAAGCACCTAAACCTACATCACCAGTGCACGACGTGGCCGATCGGCCACCTCATGGCCGCGACAAAGAGGCCTCTCGGCCATCGATTCAAGCCGCACCCCGGCGCCGCTATACCAAGGCACGGGGAAACGTGCCGGACCTGCAAGACATATTGGAGGACAAACAAGACCGATCTATGGATCGCGTGGGCGCCCCACGGCACGCGGCGACAACCGTCATGCCGGACATGGCAAATATGGCTAGGCCGAACACAGCAGACAAAGCTCATTTGAGCTACGTCATGATATAGCCCAGTACAGAGGCGCCGCACACCCACTATGCTTCACAGATGAAGTAATGGATCATCAAATCCCCAAGGGTTTTAAACCCATAAACATCGAATCATACGATGGCACAACAGATCCTGCGGTATGGATCGAGGATTATCTCCTTCATATCCACATGGCCCGCAATGATGATCTACACGCTATCAAATACCTCCCACTCAAGCTTGAAGCAATAGCTCGGCATTGGCTTAACAGCTTGCCAGCAGAGGCAATTGGTTGCTGGGAGGACCTGGAGCCTGCATTCCTTGACAACTTCCAGGGCACCTATGTGTGACCACCAGACGCCGATGACCTAAGCCACATCATTCAGCAGCCAGAGGAATCGGCCAGACAATTCTGGACACGGTTCTTAACCATGAAAAATCAAATAGTCGACTGTCCGGACGCAGAGGCCCTTGCAGCCTTCAAACATAACATCTGTGACGAATGGCTTGCCCGGCACCTAGGACAGGAAAAGCTGAAATCCATGGCTGCCCTCACAACACTCATTACCCACTTTTGCGCGGGAGAAGACAGCTGGCTAGCTCGTAGTAATAACATGACCAAGAGCCCTAGTAATTCAGATACCAAGGACAACAATGGCAGGTCGCATCGCAACAAACACAAGCGCCGCATTAACGGCGACAATGCGGAGGATACAACAGTTAACGCCGGATTCCGAGGCTCTAAACCCGGTCAGCGGAAAAAGCCATTCAAAAGAAGTACTCCGGGCCCGTGCAATTTGGAACGAATACTCGATCGCTTGTGCCAGATACACGGCACCCTCGAAAAACCAGCCAATCACACCAACAGGGATTGTTGGGTGTTCAAGCAGGCAGGCAAGTTAAGCGCCGAAAACAGAGACAAGGGGCTGCATAGCGATGACGAGGAGGAGCCCTGGCCGCCGAACAATAGGGGACAGAAGGGCTTTCCCCCACAAGTGCGGATGGTGAACATGATATACGCAACCCACATCCCTAAAAGGGAATGGAAGCATGCACTTAGGGACGTATATGCGTTGGAGCCAGTCGCCCCAAAGTTTAACCCATGGTCCTCCTGCCCGATCACTTTCGATCGAAGGGACCACCCCACTAGCATCCGCCACGGTGGATTCGCCGCATTGGTTCTAGACCCAATCATTGATGGATTTCACCTTACTAGAGTCCTTATGGACGGCGGCAGTAGCCTGAACCTGCTTTATCAGGATACAATGCGAAAAATGGGCATAGATCACTCAAGGATTAAACCCACAAAGACAACCTTTAAAGGCGTCATACCAGGTGTAGAGGCCAACTTTACAGGCTCAGTTACACTTGAAGTGGTCTTCGGATCCCCGGATAATTTATGAAGTGAGGAGTTAATCTTCGACATAGTCCCGTTCCGAAGTGGCTATCATGCCCTGCTCGGACGAACCACATTTGCAAAGTTCAATGTGGTGCCACACTATGCATACCTCAAGCTCAAGATGCCAGGCCCTCGAGGAGTCATTATGGTCAACGGAAACACCGAACACTCTCTCGAAATGGAGGAGCATATGGCGGCCCTAGCGGCGGAAGTGCAAAGTAGCCTCTCAAGGCAATTCTCCAGTCCGGCTATTAAATGTCCGGACACCGTCAAGCGCGCCCAGAGTAACCTACAAAAAGACCGTCTGGCATGTTCCGAGCAAGCGTAGCAGGGCGGCCCCAACCCTAGCCCTCGCGAAATTGCGAAACCAGTACTATGCGTACATAACTACGCCCTGGAAATACCATGGGCATAAGGGGAGGGGCACAACCACGGCGTGCCCAATAAGCGGCTCAACCGCACTAGGGGCTCCAAATTTTGTTATTTCTTTTTTTTACTTTCAGGACTCCATTCTCCGAAAGGCCTATCCGGCAGTACAATCGCCGAACACACGATGCAACAACCAGGGAGGCAGCAAGCTACATCGAATGTCCAGGTGGTCTCTTTAACGAGCTAAATACCTGTCTTACATAAAGTCCCACAGCTTGCCCCTGGAGGGGGACATGTCAAATAATCATATCTCTTGCTTATCGCACTATTTGTATCGTTCTGACTTCACAGCAGCCTTTTAATAAACAATACATAGCTCTTGTCTATTATTGCATTTATTTTTTATGTAAATATGTTCAGTCATGACATTATGCAACCGTACACTTGGTACAGCCAATACACCAGGGGCTTAAGTACCCCAGAATATGGTGTGAGAAGACCGAACACTCTCACGAGTGAGGCACCCCGAACTTATAGCATTATATGCATCGGCTCCGAATCATGTCTTGGGTCAATAGTTGGGTTTGCCCGACTCCCATGTTTTGGTACCTTACGTTCCGCTATATCGGCTAAGGTAGCGCTGGGAGAACTACTGCGATTGTGCCCCAGTTGAGCTGGGTTAAGCACCTCAGTAGAGAAAGCTAAAACTGACCGTCATGATAGGGCGAGAGCTGGTCGCTGTTCGAGAGGTTTTTCGAGTCCCTAAAGACTTATGCCGCTTAGAGCGAAGAGCTGGCTTTGTCTGGCCTAGGCGTGGATAGCACCCCGAACTCGGTCTTCCGAATACTAGGGGCTTCACCAAAATTTAAAATTATAGAATTCTATGGCTAAGTGAGAGTGATAAAGCATTATAGTCCGATTGCCTTGTTCGTCGTGCTGAGCACCTGTCAGGACCCCGACTAAATGCCACATCGATCTAGCATGTAACACCTCATATCACTTTGCGGCCTCACGCACGGTATTCCCACGGGTGTCGCCTTACCTTTGCCCGGGACTGTTTGCGCCTTTTGGCACACGTATATGATAGTGTCGCTAGCATCCATATGATAAGGAGCCCGGGCTGACATGGCTAGTCGTAAACACAAAGTGGCACAAACTTATAGGGACAGGCATCCATGACCCAGCATCGAACGTGTCGGTCATCAGCGAGTGAATCCAGGCTGTAGCACTGGGCTAGCAGGACTCCGGTGAACCGGGCTGTAGCGGGCTAACAGGACTCCGGTATTCATCGCGTGACATTTCCCCGAAGGGACAGACACATGAACGAAGAAGGACACATGCCGGCCAGCCTAAGTGTTCCGGAGCAGTAGCAAGCTACCATGGCTCGGTGGAAACACTAGGAGACATTTCCCGGTAAGAGAGGCTACTAAAGATAAACAACTAGATAGTCAGATCCCACACATACCAAGCATTTCAATAACATACACACAATATGCTCGATATGTGCAAATACAACATGGCATCACAACATGACTCTACAACTCAAGTATTTTATTCAATAGGCTCCGAGGAGCGAGATATTACAAACATGGGTCTCATGACCCAACACTCAGAGCATACAAGTCAAAACACAAGCGGAAGCTTAACATGTCTGAGTACAGACATCTACAAATGAAAAAGGCTGAGAAGCCTGACTATCTACTAGATCCTGCCGAGGGCACAAGATCGTAGCTGAGGTAACAAGCTAAACGTCGAAGTCCAAGCGGAACTACTAGCGAGACTGAAGTCTCTCTAGAAAAACATAAATTAAGCAACGTGAGTACAAATGTACCCAGCAAGACTTACATCAGATCTAACTACATATGCATCATTATCAACAAAGGGGGTGGTGGAGTTTAATTGCAGCAAGCCAGCTTTGACTCGATGGCTATCCTAAACTACGACTGCAATAACTCTTTTGAGGTGGCGCACACGAGTCCACATATTCACCATATCAATACACCACTATGGATCCACTCCCGTCTCCCTACGAGAACACCATCCATAGCACTCACGCTTATCTTGCGTATTTCAGAGTATCCACTTTCACTTGTCTATGAACTATGCAAGGGGTCCAAGTTTCCATATCCGAGGAATCCGGCTATTCGAATAGATATTGATAACCCTGCAGGGGTGTACTTCTTCACACACGCTCTCGCCACTTATCGCCCTGTACACGTCATGTACCTCGGCAACCTTCAAGCGGAAGCCGGGCGAGGGAGTCGGCCACGACCTGACTAACCATACAAGTCTCTCGTCCAGGTTTATCGCCTATTCGGGTTCCATCCGCAAGGAGATCCGGCCGGGGTGTCGCTCACGGCCCCAAATGATGTGAGCAGGGTTCCCAAGCCCACCATCCGGGTGCCACTTGGTACACCGGGCCACTGTGCCTAGTCTGTCCCAAGCCCACCTGTACCGGGTGCCACTTGGTAGACTACTAACACTACCTACAAACACCAGAAACTAGTTGCAACTCCTGGACAGAGATCATGTTGATTAAAAAAAAGTCGAGAGGGGTCGAGTTACCGGAACCCAATGTGTGGTAGTAACTGGTCATGGATCACAAACACAGAACTCAGTTCCTGAAGACGGCTACAATGAGACAACCCACCATGTACTCCTACATGGCCTCTCACCGCTACCTTTACCAAATCGTGTTCACACACTTAGCTCTCAATAGTAGGACATGTTCACACACCTCTGACTCATCCCCGATGAATCAGACCTGACTCAACTCTAAGCAGTAGCAGGCATGACAAACAAGCATGAATGAGTAGGCACAACAAGGCTCAAACAACTCCTACTCATGCTAGTGGGTTTCATCTATTTACTATGGCAATGACAGGTCATGCAAAGGATAAAGGGGTTCAGCTACCGCAGCAAGTAACAGATGAATCGGTGTTGTCCTAATGCATTAAAAGAGAGCAGGAGCGAGAGAGTAGGATTGTATCAGAATGAACAAGGGGGTTTTGCTTGCCTGGCACTTCTGAAGATAACATAGCTCTTCATCGGTGTCATCGATCACATCGCCGGTATCACGTCTATCGAGAGGGGACAAATACTAGCAACACAAAAGGGAACACAATCAATGCAATGCACAATATGATGCATGATCATGACATGGCAAAATGAATGTGTTTTGGGCTAATGCATCTAGCAACAAGTTAAATGGTGCTGGTTTGAACACTAGGTTCAAATTCAAACTCCATATGTGAAATTCAAATGTCATTTATGTGATTTGTGCTAAACAGCAGCTATAAGTTGTTCTAACATGCATGAAAATAGTACAGACGGATAGATTGGATTTTTCTGATCATTTTTCATATATAAATTATTTCATTTGGAGTTACGGTTGAATTTCTATGAATTTTAGAAGTTTTAGGCATTTTCTGGAATTTTCTGAATAAAAATAAATCCAGAAAACATTACTGCGTCAGCCTGACATCATCATGATGTCAGCAGGTCAACAGGGGCTGGTCCGGTCAAACCTGACCGGTGGGGTCCACTGGTCAGTGACTAGGGCTGGTTAGTGTCAATGACAGGTGGGGCCGGGTCAACAGACACGTCAGCAAGTCAATACTGACGTGTGGGGTCGGTCAACATGTGACGTGGCCAGGTCAAACTGACTTGTGGGCCCGTGGGGGTTAGTTTAATCTAAGCACAGATAAAACCTGGGTTAGTTAGGGCGTGGGGCCCAGGTGTCAGTGAGCTAGGAGGTTGGTTAGTGGGGCTGTTAGCTGCTAATGACGGGCCACGTCATCTCGCCGGAGTCTCGCCGGCGGTGACCTCGAACCGCGGCGAAGTTCGCTCGGAACTCGCCAGAGTCGACGGATCGACGCGCCAGGGGCACCAGAGGATAGCCCGTGCCCGTGCGCATCTAGGGGGGCCAACGGGAGGTGCGGGGGTGGCCGGAGTTTGCCGGAGTGGAACCCGCAGCGGCTGCCGGAGTTCGGGGCTGGTGCGGGTTAGCGTTGCGGTGTGCTAACAAGCGAGGTGATGGGCTAGCGGAGCGCTACACGATGCGGGGAGCAGGTTAGGCGCGCCGGGGTGACCTAATGGTCACCGGAGCTACGCCGGCGACGAGCTCAGGCGGCGGTGTGCTACGGCCAGCTATGAAATGGCGGCTACGGCGAGCGGCAAGCCACGGGGTTAGGGGCAAAACGTGCAGGAGCTCACGGTGGTTCGGATGAGGTAGATGACGAGCTCGGGGAGGCGGAGACGGCGGGGAATCGGCACGTGTGGCTTTCGGCGACCGAGGAGGAAGAAGACGAGGCAGCCGGCGATGCAGGGCTTCCTGAGGGGCTTGGCTCGGTGGGGAGGAAGAGGGGGTCGAGGCAGAGCTCCTGAGATTAGCGGGAGGGCGAGGGGTGGCCGGTGGCTATGGATGCGGCGGCGGCGCCCTCCGGTGGCTCTCGGTGGTGCTCCAAATCGAGAGAGGGAGAGAGCTAGAGCGAGCAGAGAGAAGGGAGAGCGGTCGAGGGGGTCGAGGGTGTTCCAACGGTGCACTAGAGAGGTCGGGGGCGGCTGGGACACGTCGAAGCAGGAGGTGGCGACCGGCGACGCGCGCTCTGCCACGACTTGTCCTCCTGGCGAGGGGTTGAAGACAAACCTGCCCCTCGCTAGGTTGGGCTGGGCCGGCTCTGGTGGACTGGGCTGCTGGTGGGCTACCAGGTAAGGCCAGGTAAGTGGCCAGGTATGTGCTCTGTTTTATTTTTTTTTAAATTTATTTTGCCACTGTTTTGAATTTAAAATAATTCAAACAATGCCAAAAACTCCTCTGAATATTTTTATTTTGCTAGATGGACTTTTCCAAAAGCTCATAAAATATTTCAGGGGTATTTGAAATTATATTCTAGTTATATGAATATAATTCAAATTCAAATAGCTAATGATTTAAATTCAAAGTCCCAAGATTAAGTCCTTAAAAATGTTCAATATTTTGGTTGGGACCAGAACCCTTTGCCAAAAATTATCAAACATTTAAGAGGAGCATTTTGGAACAATGAATGAGATTTTAGGGTTTTTGCCCTTCTTTTATTTAGGGTTTTGAGGCTTCCAAATTTCCTCAGTTCAAGTTTCAAAAGTTTAAACATGATGCAAACACTAGGCAGCACCAGAAGCTAGGGATGTGACAACTCACCCCCACTAAACAAGAATCTCGACCCGAGATTCAAGTGTAGGGTAAGACGAAGGGGAACGCAACCTAACACAATCTTCACGATCCAGGTTGCCCTTCATAAGAACATTGATTCGATCACCATCATTGTCTTGATGTCTTGCTCCGAGAATGCCAACCGACATGACAACGAGAGGGGAAAGAAAACTCTAGAAGGATCGATCTTCTCGAAGATTGAACAACTCAGGATCAACTCATGGGATGAGACATTGACACATCTCTCGAGCTGAGACACGAAGCATAGATCTGAAGAAATGGAGTGAGACAGATGACGAGGGTTCCCTAAGTAGACAACAATTCCAGACTTAAGAATGTGGTGATCGGTTGTCAACGTAGCGAGGAATTGAATTGCCATGATACCATAATGGGGCACCTTAGGGATGGTGACTCGTAGAAATATCCCCTTAAGTGGCAAAAAGAATTACCTTTGATTCAAAGATCATTGAAACTCTTTATACCAGCATAAGGCAATTCTCGAGTGATCGTTTGGAGGGGTTTGGTAGAATGGCATACTCGGACTTGGATGATGTGGATTACCTTGTTGAAGACAACGTAATGGATGAATTTGCTTACCACCGGAAATGGAAGAGACCCATGGTAGAATGGCACATTGGCGGTGCAAGCTGGGAACAAAATGCAAATGCTGGGAATGATTATGGTAACTGGGGAAGAACCCAACAATAGAGAGTGAATTCACTGTTTGAAAAGGTCATAGCATTGCCGGGGAAACTGAGAGCACTATACAGTTAATGCCGACGATCAAACCTAGCACTTGCGCTTGCTCTCAAGAACTTGAGCATTTCCATAATCATCAAGATTTTACCAATATCCGTGTCAAGGATCCTGGCAACACAACTTGCTACCATGATGAATGATGATGGATGATGCAGATGCAAAGGAAGATAACACTTTCTCAGATTTCACCTTAGCGAGGCCAAGGAAACAAAATCTGGATGATCGACCGAGAGACATTTAGCACTCCGCTTCTAATGTTCTCCTTGATGTGCTAGCGTATCCCATTCATTGAAATGGTTTGGTATCTAGAACATCAAGTAGAGGTCGGACTTCAGGAACACAAAAATCCATAAGGAACAACTAGGGAGTAGATCCTACGAAATCCTTATGGGGAGGTGGCCAACTTCTCCAATCAAGATACTACAATATTAGGTCTCCCGGCGGGGTGTGTTGGCCATGACATCCACTTTACCGGCTATCGAGGGACCAATATTATAGTTCTTGGGAAATGTTCCAGCCATCATATCTGCCTGAGATTCAGATCTGGTTGGTGTCAGGACATTCCAGACTCATCAAGTCTAGGAAGAAAAATGAAAGTTTGCAACACAAATCGACGAGATGACGTTGCGAGATTCTCGGGGAATGAACTACGATAGCAAGCTCCAAAACATCAGCTGGTTCTGCTACAAACATGTGAACACGTTGTCCTAGACAAAACATTATCACATGGTAGTCTTACAATAAAACACTACCGAGTTCAGGTGGGGAACCATAATCGAGGATATTGAAGTCCTTGCATAAGGCATGCTCTTAAGAAGGAACTTCCTTTCCTTGAAAAAATAAATCAGTGGCTTGGTGTGCTAGGGGATACATATGGAATGAAGATGATCAGTCTTTCAGACCATAGAATACTTCGCACATGCATGACTGACTTGGGATGATTCTAGAGGAGCAAAAACAAACTTCCTCGAATTCACGGCGGCAACTTACATCAAATGCACATGAATGAGAGAAAGTCACTTCTTACATCCAACATATGCTTCATGAGCTAGCATGAAGAAATGCTTCCAAAAGTTTCCAACACTAGCTTAATGTTCAACAAAATCATGGAGGAGACAAGGATGTTGTCGATGGGCTCAACAACAATTCATCCAGGTTTCCATATAAAAGGAATTCCATAGTTAAGTGAACATGGTGATAGCATTGGTCAGATCAAAGAATATAATGGTGTATGCTCGAGGGAAAACCACGAGTAAGACAACATTATGAATATCGTTGGTTCTGATTTGATTTGACGACAGCCCATACTCAAATCAAAGGTTTGGGTAAGATAATAGATCCAACAATTGATCACGAGGATCAACCAATAAAGATATCATCTATCTTCAACACACACACACACACAAGATATCCCTTCAGATGAACTAAATCGGACAAGCTTCCATCTTCCAACTCTCCAAGTTGTTGTTCAGCTTAGCCAACTAGCTCAGGGGTACCCAACACAGATTCTTGGAGAAAGGGTGGTTTACAGGATAACCCAACTTGATCACGAGCTCAACATAACAGTCAGGTGACAACCTGGTGATACTTTCAAGAAGATATTTGGAAAATCACGAACCACCAATATGTTATTAAGCTCGAGAACGACCTTGCTTTTCAGGGCAAGACGATATGATCAACAGAGCAAGGACTTGACAAAATCCTAACTCATCAATCAAAGAGTGCACCAGGAAATAAGGACTAGGTAGCACAATCTATCTTAGAATGGTGATTCAATAACCAACATGCTAAGAATGAGAATATTGTCCATTTACTACCAAGCAACTAGTTGCTAGGGGTACTGATTTCACACATCATAGTTCACCCGTCGGCATTCCGGTTGCAACAACACGGAAGCCGAGAAATGAATAATGATGGCAAGAAGTATCACTGCAACAAGAATTCATAAGAGGGTGTGCATTTCCAATGATATTCCTGATATAAAGATGGTAATACCTCAAGGTAGAACAGACCAGAAGCTGGATTGCAACTTGATCTGCGGAACACAACTACTTTGACCCAATCCTAAATATGGATGAGGTACTGGAGTTTGTTCCTCCTAGTCATTCTGGAATAGAATGGCTTGACGGAACACAAGAATAATAAACATCGATGAACGATTGCACACATACTCTTGACTATCAAATGATAGACGGGGTCAGAACACAGCTAAAGAGAACAACTCAAGGAACATATAACTTTCTGAGTTGTGGATGCATAAGTTAGTATGTCGAAACAAGTTCAACAAGTTTCTTCCGAATAACCCATGCAGAAAAGTAGAACTGGCAGAGTCGCAATATAGAATGGAGAACTCATAAAGGGCACTCCTGTTGTGATCTTTAGGTTCAAAAGAACTCCTGCCAAGAATGGTTCATGGTATTTGGAAGAAGGAGATACCACGGACCTCGAGGACTATCGCAAAGTTACTAATATCCTAAAGGAACTAGCAAACACTATCAACACGAGGTAAGTAGTGTGAATCTCGGGTTCAAAAACCCGGAAGTAGAATACCTACTACTAAGTAGCATCACGGGATGCTTTCGGGAATAAAGGCCAGAATGATCACACTGGGAACACAAAACATGGCTAGACTACTAGATGATCCCCTGAGACACCTAGGGTCATAATAATAACTCCAACATAAAGGTCGAGGCAGTAGAGTACCTCAACTCAACAATTTGTGTGATTAACCTGGCCTAAAAAGACATTGAAACCAGAGGAAAAGGATTTTGCAAATGCATCAGACTCTTTGGAAACCTGGGATGACTCGGACAGCATAACGGCTGTAAATGCTCAGAAAAGATTTGAGACATTCAAAAAAATGGTGGCATAACCACTCAGAAGCACAATAATAAGGTTTGGAGATCAACAATTAACATACGGAAGTAGTAGGAACTGACTGAGATTAGAACCATCAATCCTACAAGTCTACGGATAAGTAACACGTGATCCTGATAGAAGAAGAGATAGCCTAGTTTCTTAACCCCGCAGGAAAGATAAGATGACTCAGATCAGAAGGCATGAGATATAAGGAGTAAAAAGAGCCTTACGTTCCCATCCCACAATCAATTCCCCTACATATAACTAAAGCATTTCTAGACTCAACTTCGACCAGTTTGGCTTGGTAATCCTACAGGCAGTCAAGCTCTGATACCAAAGCTGTCAGGACCCCGACTCAATGCCACATTGATCTAGCATGTAACACCTCATATCACTTTGCGGCCTCACGCACGGTATTCCCACGGGTGTCGCCTTACCTTTGCCCGGGACCGTTTGCGCCTTTTGGCACACGTATATGATAGTATCGCTAGCATCCATATGATAAGGAGCCCGGGCTGACATGGCTAGTCGTAAACCCAAAGTGGCACAAACTTACAGGGACAGGCATCGATGACCCAGCATCGAACGTGTCGGTCATCAGCGAGTGAATCCAGGCTGTAGCACTGGGCTAGCAGGACTCCGGTGAACCGGGCTGTAGCGGGCTAACAGGACTCCGGTATTCATCGCGTGACATTTCCCCGAAGGGACAGACACAGGAACGAAGAAGGACACATGCCGGCCAGCCTAAGTGTTCCGGAGCAGTAGCAAGCTACCATGGCTCGGTGGAAACACTAGGAGACATTTCCCGGTAAGAGAGGCTACTAAAGATAAACAACTAGATAGTCAGATCCCACACATACCAAGCATTTCAATAACATACACACAATATGCTTGATATGTGCAAATACTACATGGCATCACAACATGACTCTAGAACTCAAGTATTTTATTCAATAGGCTCCGAGGAGCGAGATATTACAAACATGGGTCTCATGACCCAACACTCAGAGCATACAAGTCAAAACACAAGCGGAAGCTTAACATGTCTGAGTACAGATATCTACAAATGAAAAAGGCTGAGAAGCCTGACTATCTACTAGATCCTGCCGAGGGCACAAGATCGTAGCTGAGGTAACAAGCTAAACGTCGAAGTCCAAGCGGAACTACTAGCGAGACTGAAGTCTCTCTAGAAAAACATAAATTAAGCAACGTGAGTACAAATGTACCCAGCAAGACTTACATCAGATCCAACTACATATGCATCATTATCAACAAAGGGGGTGGTGGAGTTTAACTGCAGCAAGCCAGCTTTGACTCGATGGCTATCCTAAACTACGACTGCAATAACTCTTTTGAGGTGGCGCACACGAGTCCACATATTCACCATATCAATACACCACTATGGATCCACTCCCGTCTCCCTACGAGAACGCCATCCATAGCACTCACGCTTATCTTGCGTATTTTAGAGTATCCACTTTCGCTTGTCTATGAACTATGCAAGGGGTCCAAGTTTCCATATCCGAGGAATCCGGCTATTCGAATAGATATTGATAACCCTGCAGGGGTGTACTTCTTCACACACGCTCTCGCCACTTATCGCCCTGTACACGTCATGTACCTCGACAACCTTCAAGCGGAAGCCGGGCGAGGGAGTCGGCCACGACCTGACTAACCATACAAGTCTCTCGTCCAGGTTTATTGCCTATTCGGGTTCCATCCGCAAGGAGATCCGGTCGGGGTGTCGCTCACGGCCCCAAACGATGTGAGCAGGGTTCCCAAGCCCACCATCCGGGTGCCACTTGGTACACCGGGCCACTGTGCCTAGTCTGTCCCAAGCCCACCTGTACCGGGTGCCACTTGGTAGACTACTAACACTACCTACAAACACCAGAAACTAGTTGCAACTCCTGGACAGAGATCATGTTGATTAAGAAGTTGAGAGGGGTCGAGTTACCGGAACCCAATGTGTGGTAGTAACTGGCCATGGATCACAAACACAGAACTCAGTTCCTGAAGACGGCTGCAATGAGACAACCCACCATGTACTCCTACAAGGCCTCTCACCGCTACCTTTACCAAATCGTGTTCACACACTTAGCTCTCAACAGTAGGACATGTTCACACACCTCTGATTCATCCCCGATGATTCAGACCTAACTCAACTCTAAGCAGTAGCAGGCATGATAAACAAGCATGAATGAGTAGGCACAACAGGGCTCAAACAACTCCTACTCATGCTAGTGGGTTTCATCTATTTACTGTGGCAATGACAGGTCATGCAAAGGATAAAGGGGTTCAGCTACCGCAGCAAGTAACAGATGAATCGGTGTTGTCCTAATGCATTAAAAGAGAGTAGGAGCGAGAGAGTAGGATTGTATCGGAATGAACAAGGGGGTTTTGCTTGCCTGGCACTTCTGAAGATAATATAGCTCTTCATCGGTGTCATTGATCACATCGTCGGTATCACGTCTATCGAGAGGGGACAAATACCGGCAACACAGAAGGGAACACAATCAATGCAATGCACAATATGATGCATGATCATGACATGGCAAAATGAATGTGTTTTGGGCTAATGCATCTAGCAACAGGTTAAATGGTGCTGGTTTGAACACTAGGTTCAAATTCAAACTCCATATGTGAAATTCAAATGTCATTTATGTGATTTGTGCTAAACAGCAGCTATAAGTTGTTCTAACATGCATGAAAGTAGTACAGATGGATAGATTGGATTTTTCTGATCATTTTTCATATATAAGTTATTTCATTTGGAGTTACGGTTGAATTTCTATGAATTTTAGAAGTTTTAGGCATTTTCTGGAATTTTCTGAATAAAAATAAATCCAGAAAACATTACTGCGTCAGCCTGACATCATCATGACGTCAGCAGGTCAACGGGGGCTGGTCCGGTCAAACCTGACCAGTGGGGTCCACTGGTCAGTGACTGGGGCTGGTTAGTGTCAATGATAGGTGGGGCCGGGTCAACAGACACGTCAGCAAGTCAATACTGACATGTGGGGTCGGTCAACATGTGACGTGGCCAGGTCAAACTGACCTGTGGGCCTGTGGGGGTTAGTTTAATCTAAACACAGATAAAACCTGGGTTAGTTAGGGCGTGGGGCCCAGGTGTCAGTGAGCTAGGAGGTTGGTTAGTGGGGCTGTTAGCTGCTAATGACGGGCCACGTCATCTCGCCGGAGTCTCGCCGGCGGTGACCTCGAACCACGGCGGAGTTCGCTCGGAACTCGCCAGAGTCGACGGATCGACGCGCCAGGGGCACCAGAGGATAGCCCGTGCCCGTGCGCATCTAGGGGGACCAACGGGAGGTGCGGGGGTGGCCGGAGTTCGCTGGAGTGGAACCCGCGGCGGCTGCCGGAGTTCGGGGCTGGTGCGGGTTAGCGTTGCGGTGTGCTAACAAGCGAGGCGATGGGCTAGCGGAGCGCTACACGATGCGGGGAGCAGGTTAGGCGCGCCGGGGTGACCTAATGGTCACCGGAGCTACGCCGGCGACGAGCTCAGGCGGCGGCGTGCTACGGCCAACTATGAAATGGCGGCTACGGCGAGCGGCAAGCCACGGGGTTAGGGGCAAAACGTGCAGGAGCTCACGGTGTTTCGGATGAGGTAGATGACGAGCTCGGGGAGGCGGAGACGGCGGCGAATCGGCACGTGTGGCTTCTGGCGACCGAGGAGGAAGAAGACGAGGCAGCCGGCGATGCAGGGCTTCCTGAGGGGCTTGGCTCGGTGGGGAGGAAGAGGGGGTCGAGGCGGAGCTCTTGAGCTCAGCGGGAGGGCGAGGGGTGGCCGGTGGCTATGGATGCGGCGGCGGCGCCCTCCGGTGGCTCTCGGTGGTGCTCCAAATCGAGAGAGGGAGAGAGCTAGAGCGAGCAGAGAGAAGGGATAGCGGTCGAGGGGGTTGAGGGCGTTCCAACGGTGCACTAGAGAGGTCGGGGGCGGCTGGGACACGTCGAAGCAGGAGGTGGCGACCGGCGACGCGCGCTCTGCCATGACTTGTCCTCCTGGCGAGGGGTTGAAGACAAACCTGCCCCTCGCTAGGTTGGGCTGGGCCGGCTCTGGTGGACTGGGCTGCTGGTGGGCTACCAGGTAAGGCCAGGTAAGTGGCCAGGTATGTGCTCTGTTTTATTTTTTTTTAAATTTATTTTGCCACTGTTTTGAATTTAAAATAATTCAAACAATGCCAAAAACTCCTCTGAATATTTTTATTTTGCTAGATGGACTTTTCCAAAAGCTCATAAAATATTTCAGGGGTATTTGAAATTATATTCTAGTTATATGAATATAATTCAAATTCAAATAGCTAATGATTTAAATTCAAAGTCCCAAGATTAAGTCCTTAAAAATGTTCAATATTTTGGTTGGGACCAGAACCCTTTGCCAAAAATTATCAAACATTTAAGAGGAGCATTTTGGAACAATGAATGAGATTTTAGGGTTTTTGCCCTTCTTTTATTTAGGGTTTTGAGGCTTCCAAATTTCCTCAGTTCAAGTTTCAAAAGTTTAAACATGATGCAAACACTAGGCAGCACCAGAAGCTAGGGATGTGACAACTCACCCCCACTAAACAAGAATCTCGACCCGAGATTCAAGTGTAGGGTAAGACGAAGGGGAACGCAACCTAACACAATCTTCACGATCCAGGTTGCCCTTCATAAGAACATTGATTCGATCACCATCATTGTCTTGATGTCTTGCTCCGAGAATGCCAACCGACATGACAACGAGAGGGGAAAGAAAACTCTAGAAGGATCGATCTTCTCGAAGATTGAACAACTCAGGATCAACTTATGGGATGAGACATTGACACATCTCTCGAGCTGAGACACGAAGCATAGATCTGAAGAAATGGAGTGAGACAGATGACGAGGGTTCCCTAAGTAGACAACAATTCCAGACTTAAGAATGTGGTGATCGGTTGTCAACGTAGCGAGGAATTGAATTGCCATGATACCATAATGGGGCACCTTAGGGATGGTGACTCGTAGAAATATCCCCTTAAGTGGCAAAAAGAATTACCTTTGATTCAAAGATCATTGAAACTCTTTATACCAGCATAAGGCAATTCTCGAGTGATCGTTTGGAGGGGTTTGGTAGAATGGCATACTCGGACTTGGATGATGTGGATTACCTTGTTGAAGACAACGTAATGGATGAATTTGCTTACCACCGGAAATGGAAGAGACCCATGGTAGAATGGCACATTGGCGGTGCAAGCTGGGAACAAAATGCAAATGCTGGGAATGATTATGGTAACTGGGGAAGAACCCAACAATAGAGAGTGAATTCACTGTTTGAAAAGGTCATAGCATTGCCGGGGAAACTGAGAGCACTATACAGTTAATGCCGACGATCAAACCTAGCACTTGCGCTTGCTCTCAAGAACTTGAGCATTTCCATAATCATCAAGATTTTACCAATATCCGTGTCAAGGATCCTGGCAACACAACTTGCTACCATGATGAATGATGATGGATGATGCAGATGCAAAGGAAGATAACACTTTCTCAGATTTCACCTTAGCGAGGCCAAGGAAACAAAATCTGGATGATCGACCGAGAGACATTTAGCACTCCGCTTCTAATGTTCTCCTTGATGTGCTAGCGTATCCCATTCATTGAAATGGTTTGGTATCTAGAACATCAAGTAGAGGTCGGACTTCAGGAACACAAAAATCCATAAGGAACAACTAGGGAGTAGATCCTACGAAATCCTTATGGGGAGGTGGCCAACTTCTCCAATCAAGATACTACAATATTAGGTCTCCCGGCGGGGTGTGTTGGCCATGACATCCACTTTACCGGCTATCGAGGGACCAATATTATAGTTCTTGGGAAATGTTCCAGCCATCATATCTGCCTGAGATTCAGATCTGGTTGGTGTCAGGACATTCCAGACTCATCAAGTCTAGGAAGAAAAATGAAAGTTTGCAACACAAATCGACGAGATGACGTTGCGAGATTCTCGGGGAATGAACTACGATAGCAAGCTCCAAAACATCAGCTGGTTCTGCTACAAACATGTGAACACGTTGTCCTAGACAAAACATTATCACATGGTAGTCTTACAATAAAACACTACCGAGTTCAGGTGGGGAACCATAATCGAGGATATTGAAGTCCTTGCATAAGGCATGCTCTTAAGAAGGAACTTCCTTTCCTTGAAAAAATAAATCAGTGGCTTGGTGTGCTAGGGGATACATATGGAATGAAGATGATCAGTCTTTCAGACCATAGAATACTTCGCACATGCATGACTAACTTGGGATGATTCTAGAGGAGCAAAAACAAACTTCCTCGAATTCACGGCGGCAACTTACATCAAATGCACATGAATGAGAGAAAGTCACTTCTTACATCCAACATATGCTTCATGAGCTAGCATGAAGAAATGCTTCCAAAAGTTTCCAACACTAGCTTAATGTTCAACAAAATCATGGAGGAGACAAGGATGTTGTCGATGGGCTCAACAACAATTCATCCAGGTTTCCATATAAAAGGAATTCCATAGTTAAGTGAACATGGTGATAGCATTGGTCAGATCAAAGAATATAATGGTGTATGCTCGAGGGAAAACCACGAGTAAGACAACATTATGAATATCGTTGGTTCTGATTTGATTTGACGACAGCCCATACTCAAATCAAAGGTTTGGGTAAGATAATAGATCCAACAATTGATCACGAGGATCAACCAATAAAGATATCATCTATCTTCAACACACACACACACACAAGATATCCCTTCAGATGAACTAAATCGGACAAGCTTCCATCTTCCAACTCTCCAAGTTGTTGTTCAGCTTAGCCAACTAGCTCAGGGGTACCCAACACAGATTCTTGGAGAAAGGGTGGTTTACAGGATAACCCAACTTGATCACGAGCTCAACATAACAGTCAGGTGACAACCTGGTGATACTTTCAAGAAGATATTTGGAAAATCACGAACCACCAATATGTTATTAAGCTCGAGAACGACCTTGCTTTTCAGGGCAAGACGATATGATCAACAGAGCAAGGACTTGACAAAATCCTAACTCATTAATCAAAGAGTGCACCAGGAAATAAGGACTAGGTAGCACAATCTATCTTAGAATGGTGATTCAATAACCAACATGCTAAGAATGAGAATATTGTCCATTTACTACCAAGCAACTAGTTGCTAGGGGTACTGATTTCACACATCATAGTTCACCCGTCGGCATTCCGGTTGCAACAACACGGAAGCCGAGAAATGAATAATGATGGCAAGAAGTATCACTGCAACAAGAATTCATAAGAGGGTGTGCATTTCCAATGATATTCCTGATATAAAGATGGTAATACCTCAAGGTAGAACAGACCAGAAGCTGGATTGCAACTTGATCTGCGGAACACAACTACTTTGACCCAATCCTAAATATGGATGAGGTACTGGAGTTTGTTCCTCCTAGTCATTCCGGAATAGAATGGCTTGACGGAACACAAGAATCTTAAACATCGATGAACGATTGCACACATACTCTTGACTATCAAATGATAGACGGGGTCAGAACACAGCTAAAGAGAACAACTCAAGGAACATATAACTTTCTGAGTTGTGGATGCATAAGTTAGTATGTCGAAACAAGTTCAACAAGTTTCTTCCGAATAACCCATGCAGAAAAGTAGAACTGGCAGAGTCGCAATATAGAATGGAGAACTCATAAAGGGCACTCCTGTTGTGATCTTTAGGTTCAAAAGAACTCCTGCCAAGAATGGTTCATGGTATTTGGAAGAAGGAGATACCACGGACCTCGAGGACTATCGCAAAGTTACTAATATCCTAAAGGAACTAGCAAACACTATCAACACGAGGTAAGTAGTGTGAATCTCGGGTTCAAAAACCCGGAAGTAGAATACCTACTACTAAGTAGCATCACGGGATGCTTTCGGGAATAAAGGCCAGAATGATCACACTGGGAACACAAAACATGGCTAGACTACTAGATGATCCCCTGAGACACCTAGGGTCATAATAATAACTCCAACATAAAGGTCGAGGCAGTAGAGTACCTCAACTCAACAATTTGTGTGATTAACCTGGCCTAAAAAGACATTGAAACCAGAGGAAAAGGATTTTGCAAATGCATCAGACTCTTTGGAAACCTGGGATGACTCGGACAGCATAACGGCTGTAAATGCTCAGAAAAGATTTGAGACATTCAAAAAAATGGTGGCATAACCACTCAGAAGCACAATAATAAGGTTTGGAGATCAACAATTAACATACGGAAGTAGTAGGAACTGACTGAGATTAGAACCATCAATCCTACAAGTCTACGGATAAGTAACACGTGATCCTGATAGAAGAAGAGATAGCCTAGTTTCTTAACCCCGCAGGAAAGATAAGATGACTCAGATCAGAAGGCATGAGATATAAGGAGTAAAAAGAGCCTTACGTTCCCATCCCACAATCAATTCCCCTACATATAACTAAAGCATTTCTAGACTCAACTTCGACCAGTTTGGCTTGGTAATCCTACAGGCAGTCAAGCTCTGATACCAAAGCTGTCAGGACCCCGACTCAATGCCACATTGATCTAGCATGTAACACCTCATATCACTTTGCGGCCTCACGCACGGTATTCCCACGGGTGTCGCCTTACCTTTGCCCGGGACCGTTTGCGCCTTTTGGCACACGTATATGATAGTATCGCTAGCATCCATATGATAAGGAGCCCGGGCTGACATGGCTAGTCGTAAACCCAAAGTGGCACAAACTTACAGGGACAGGCATCGATGACCCAGCATCGAACGTGTCGGTCATCAGCGAGTGAATCCAGGCTGTAGCACTGGGCTAGCAGGACTCCGGTGAACCGGGCTGTAGCGGGCTAACAGGACTCCGGTATTCATCGCGTGACATTTCCCCGAAGGGACAGACACAGGAACGAAGAAGGACACATGCCGGCCAGCCTAAGTGTTCCGGAGCAGTAGCAAGCTACCATGGCTCGGTGGAAACACTAGGAGACATTTCCCGGTAAGAGAGGCTACTAAAGATAAACAACTAGATAGTCAGATCCCACACATACCAAGCATTTCAATAACATACACACAATATGCTCGATATGTGCAAATACTACATGGCATCACAACATGACTCTAGAACTCAAGTATTTTATTCAATAGGCTCCGAGGAGCGAGATATTACAAACATGGGTCTCATGACCCAACACTCAGAGCATACAAGTCAAAACACAAGCGGAAGCTTAACATGTCTGAGTACAGATATCTACAAATCAAAAAGGCTGAGAAGCCTGACTATCTACTAGATCCTGCCGAGGGCACAAGATCGTAGCTGAGGTAACAAGCTAAACGTCGAAGTCCAAGCGGAACTACTAGCGAGACTGAAGTCTCTCTAGAAAAACATAAATTAAGCAACGTGAGTACAAATGTACCCAGCAAGACTTACATCAGATCCAACTACATATGCATCATTATCAACAAAGGGGGTGGTGGAGTTTAACTGCAGCAAGCCAGCTTTGACTCGATGGCTATCCTAAACTACGACTGCAATAACTCTTTTGAGGTGGCGCACACGAGTCCACATATTCACCATATCAATACACCACTATGGATCCACTCCCGTCTCCCTACGAGAACGCCATCCATAGCACTCACGCTTATCTTGCGTATTTTCGAGTATCCACTTTCGCTTGTCTATGAACTATGCAAGGGGTCCAAGTTTCCATATCCGAGGAATCCGGCTATTCGAATAGATATTGATAACCCTGCAGGGGTGTACTTCTTCACACACGCTCTCGCCACTTATCGCCCTGTACACGTCATGTACCTCGACAACCTTCAAGCGGAAGCCGGGCGAGGGAGTCGGCCACGACCTGACTAACCATACAAGTCTCTCGTCCAGGTTTATTGCCTATTCGGGTTCCATCCGCAAGGAGATCCGGTCGGGGTGTCGCTCACGGCCCCAAACGATGTGAGCAGGGTTCCCAAGCCCACCATCCGGGTGCCACTTGGTACACCGGGCCACTGTGCCTAGTCTGTCCCAAGCCCACCTGTACCGGGTGCCACTTGGTAGACTACTAACACTACCTACAAACACCAGAAACTAGTTGCAACTCCTAGACAGAGATCATGTTGATTAAGAAGTTGAGAGGGGTCGAGTTACCGGAACCCAATGTGTGGTAGTAACTGGCCATGGATCACAAACACAGAACTCAGTTCCTGAAGATGGCTGCAATGAGACAACCCACCATGTACTCCTACATGGCCTCTCACCGCTACCTTTACCAAATCGTGTTCACACACTTAGCTCTCAACAGTAGGACATGTTCACACACCTCTGATTCATCCCCGATGATTCAGACCTAACTCAACTCTAAGCAGTAGCAGGCATGATAAACAAGCATGAATGAGTAGGCACAACAGGGCTCAAACAACTCCTACTCATGCTAGTGGGTTTCATCTATTTACTGTGGCAATGACAGGTCATGCAAAGGATAAAGGGGTTCAGCTACCGCAGCAAGTAACAGATGAATCGGTGTTGTCCTAATGCATTAAAAGAGAGTAGGAGCGAGAGAGTAGGATTGTATCGGAATGAACAAGGGGGTTTTGCTTGCCTGGCACTTCTGAAGATAATATAGCTCTTCATCGGTGTCACTGATCACATCGCCGGTATCACGTCTATCGAGAGGGGACAAATACCGGCAACACAGAAGGGAACACAATCAATGCAATGCACAATATGATGCATGATCATGACATGGCAAAATGAATGTGTTTTGGGCTAATGCATCTAGCAACAGGTTAAATGGTGCTGGTTTGAACACTAGGTTCAAATTCAAACTCCATATGTGAAATTCAAATGTCATTTATGTGATTTGTGCTAAACAGCAGCTATAAGTTGTTCTAACATGCATGAAAGTAGTACAGATGGATAGATTGGATTTTTCTGATCATTTTTCATATATAAATTATTTCATTTGGAGTTACGGTTGAATTTCTATGAATTTTAGAAGTTTTAGGCATTTTCTGGAATTTTCTGAATAAAAATAAATCCAGAAAACATTACTGCGTCAGCTTGACATCATCATGACGTCAGCAGGTCAACGGGGGCTGGTCCGGTCAAACCTGACCAGTGGGGTCCACTGGTCAGTGACTGGGGCTGGTTAGTGTCAATGATAGGTGGGGCCGGGTCAACAGACACGTCAGCAAGTCAATACTGACATGTGGGGTCGGTCAACATGTGACGTGGCCAGGTCAAACTGACCTGTGGGCCTGTGGGGGTTAGTTTAATCTAAACACAGATAAAACCTGGGTTAGTTAGGGCGTGGGGCCCAGGTGTCAGTGAGCTAGGAGGTTGGTTAGTGGGGCTGTTAGCTGCTAATGACGGGCCACGTCATCTCGCCGGAGTCTCGCCGGCGGTGACCTCGAACCACGGCGGAGTTCGCTCGGAACTCGCCAGAGTCGACGGATCGACGCGCCAGGGGCACCAGAGGATAGCCCGTGCCCGTGCGCATCTAGGGGGACCAACGGGAGGTGCGGGGGTGGCCGGAGTTCGCCGGAGTGGAACCCGCGGCGGCTGCCGGAGTTCGGGGCTGGTGCGGGTTAGCGTTGCGGTGTGCTAACAAGCGAGGCGATGGGCTAGCGGAGCGCTACACGATGCGGGGAGCAGGTTAGGCGCGCCGGGGTGACCTAATGGTCACCGGAGCTACGCCGGCGACGAGCTCAGGCGGCGGCGTGCTACGGCCAACTATGAAATGGCAGCTACGGCGAGCGGCAAGCCACGGGGTTAGGGGCAAAACGTGCAGGAGCTCACGGTGTTTCGGATGAGGTAGATGACGAGCTCGGGGAGGCGGAGACGGCGGCGAATCGGCACGTGTGGCTTCCGGCGACCGAGGAGGAAGAAGACGAGGCAGCCGGCGATGCAGGGCTTCCTGAGGGGCTTGGCTCGGTGGGGAGGAAGAGGGGGTCGAGGCGGAGCTCCTGAGCTCAGCGGGAGGGCGAGGGGTGGCCGGTGGCTATGGATGCGGCGGCGGCGCCCTCCGGTGGCTCTCGGTGGTGCTCCAAATCGAGAGAGGGAGAGAGAAGGGATAGCGGTCGAGGGGGTCGAGGGCGTTCCAACGGTGCACTGGAGAGGTCGGGGGCGGCTGGGACACGTCGAAGCAGGAGGTGGCGACCGGCGACGCGCGCTCTGCCACGACTTGTCCTCCTGGCGAGGGGTTGAAGACAAACCTGCCCCTCGCTAGGTTGGGCTGGGCCGGCTCTGGTGGACTGGGCTGCTGGTGGGCTACCAGGTAAGGCCAGGTAAGTGGCCAGGTATGTGCTCTGTTTTATTTTTTTTTAAATTTATTTTGCCACTGTTTTGAATTTAAAATAATTCAAACAATGCCAAAAACTCCTCTGAATATTTTTATTTTGCTAGATGGACTTTTCCAAAAGCTCATAAAATATTTCAGGGGTATTTTAAATTATATTCTAGTTATATGAATATAATTCAAATTCAAATAGCTAATGATTTAAATTCAAAGTCCCAAGATTAAGTCCTTAAAAATGTTCAATATTTTGGTTGGGACCAGAACCCTTTGCCAAAAATTATCAAACATTTAAGAGGAGCATTTTGGAACAATGAATGAGATTTTAGGGTTTTTGCCCTTCTTTTATTTAGGGTTTTGAGGCTTCCAAATTTCCTCAGTTCAAGTTTCAAAAGTTTAAACATGATGCAAACACTAGGCAGCACCAGAAGCTAGGGATGTGACAGCACCTCCCTCGAAGGACCCAAGAATGGGAACAAGAGCGCTCAGGTTTATCCCGAACACCCCAGCACTCGTGGCATGGGGGTAGAAGCCGATGACTTGCATCTCTCAGATTTAATAAATGGTCGCACAGAAGGTAATATTTTAAATTCAAAAGGCGTTGCTTAGCGCATATGAACAAGTTTTCAGCGCACAGGATAAACACGAGCGAGTTTACTCAAAAATTAAATCCTTGGAACATTCGTTTGCCACAAGGCGGGCACCCTTCAGGACGCCCTCATAGTACATCTCGGGCCTGCGATGCTCCTTCCCCTCCGATGGCCCTTCTGTCACCAGCTTGTCAGCATTCAGCTTGCCCCAGTGCACTTTGGCACGGGCAAGGGCCCTACGGGTGCCTTCGATGCATACGGAGCGCTTGATGACTTCAAGCCGTGGACAGGCATCCACCAGCCACCTCACCATCCCAAAGTAGCTCCCAGGCAGGACCTCCCCAGGCCATAGCCGGACTATTAGGCCCTTCATGGCCTGTTCGGCTACCTTATGGAGCTCGACCAGCTGCTTAAGCTGGTCGCTCAGGGGCACCGGGTGTCCGGCCTCAACATACTGGGACCAGAACACTTTCTCCGTCGAGCTCCCTTCTTCGGCTCGGTAAAATGCGGCAGCATCGGACACACTGCTGGGCAGATCTGCGAATGCGCCTGGAGAGCTCTGGATTCGGGTAAGTAACAAGTAATTCACTTTCACATGCTTGCTTTGCATAAAGAATGCCTTACCCGCCGCTATCTTCTTCATCGCCTCAATTTCTTGGAGGGCCTTTTGGGCTTCGGCCTTGGCAGATTTGGCACTTTCAAGTGCCGAGGCAAGCTCGGACTCTCGAGTCTTTGAGTCGAGCTCTAGACTCTCGTGTTTTTTCACAAGAGCATTGAGCTCTTGCCGCACCTCCGCCACCCGTGCCTCTTGTTTCTCTCGCTCGGTGCGCTCCACGGCCGCATTGTCTTTGGCATTGGAGAGCGCTTCCTTCAAGGTCGCCACCTCGGTTGTGGCCCCTGTAACATTCATGTTGGTCCTGTCACTATTTGCAACCAGGTATTTTTAAATATACTTACATAAGGTAATACCTACCTTCCTTGTCCTCGAATTGCTTCTTGGCAAGGCCGAGCTCGTTCTCGGACCGCTCGAGGCTCTGCTTCAATGCATCGACCTCTGCAGTCAGTGCGGCAGAGGTAAGCAGCGCAACCTGCATTCCCATATTGACAAAGTTATGTTAGACTCCTGCGTATATCTTTTTAGATCCTCAGTCCGGCTTTTTTTTTCCGAACACCAACTAAGCATCAGGGGCTACTGTCTATGCGGTAACATTTTTACATGTTTTAAATACATACCTCAAAGCCTATTAGAAGGCTGGCACAGGCTTCTGTCAGCCCGCTCTTGGTGGACTGAACCTTTTGGATCACCACACTCATAATAGTGCCGTGCTCCTCGTCGATGGAGGTCCCGTTGAGCACCTCCAGCAAATTATCCGGTGCCTCCGGTTGGACGGAGGTCACCAGTGTTGTAGGCTTGCCCTTCTTACGAAGGGGTCGCCTGCCGGACTCTGGAACCACTGAAGGTTCCGGTGCGGCGTCCGCCTGGACCGGACTTAGAGCCCTTTGGGGTTTTGCCCCCTTTGCGCCTAGAATCCGGAAGGTCGCCTTGTGGCGCCTCCGGGGCTACCTCCTCCTGGCCCGTCCCCTTTTGGGACTCCACCTCGGCATCGTCCGTGGGGCAAGGGGAGGTAGCGGTCGGGAGTGAAAGACTATTCACATCCGACGAATCCAGGGATCCGCTCGACGAAGCGTCGAGCTAGGCCTTGGGCACACTGCATGATTATGTTCGGCGTTAGAAGATACTGTGCACTAAAGGAACGCCATGAGTTATTCTGGTATCCGGATACTTACGGTGTTGCCAGGGGGTCGTCGGGCAATGAGTCCGACACCACCACGCGTCGGGAGCTCCTTTGAGTTCCCGTGGCCTTCTTCTTGGCCTTCTTCTCCGGCTCCACGTGAGGTGCCGGAACCAGCAGCTTTGCCAAGCGGGCGTCTGCTGGGCCTTTGGGCACAGGAGCCGGACAGTCGATCTATCCGGACTTCTTCTGCCAGTCCTGTTAAAGGAAGGGGAGCTTAGATCCCGCATATAGTCAAAATATGAAAAACAAAGTACCATGTAATGGGTAAACTAAGCTTACCGTGCTGGCTTGGCGCTTCACGCAGAATCCGCGATCCTCGGTAATGGGAGGGTGAACCTTGGAGCTCTTGAAAAGCACCTTCCAGGCATCTTCATGCGTTGTGTCGAAGAGCCTGGACAAATTTTGGTGCTGGGCCGGGTCGAATTCCCACAAATTAAAAGCCCGTCGTTGACACGGGAGGATCCGGCGGAAGAGCATGACCTGGACTATGGTGACAAGTTTAACCTTCCTGTCAATCAGGTCTTTGACGCAGGTTTGGAGTCCGGTCAGCTCTGCCGAGTTACCCCATGATAGGCCCGTCTCTTTCCATGAGGTGAGCAGTGTGAGGATGCCAGATCGGAATTCGAGGGCCGCTGCCCATTCAGGGTCACGCGGCTCGGTGATATAGAACCACCCCGATTGCCACCCTTTGATGGTTTCCACAAAGGAGCCCTCGAGCCATGTGACGTTGGCCATCTTGCCCACTATGGCGCCTCCGCACTCCACTTGCTGCCCGCCCACAACCTTCGGCTTGACATTAAAGGTCTTTAGCCATAAGCCGAAGTGGGGCTTGATGCGAAGGAAGACCTTGCACACGACGATGAACGCTGAGATGTTGAGGATGAAGTTTGGGGCCAGATCATGGAAATCCAGGCCGTAGTAGAACATGAGCCCCCGGACAAATGGGTGGAGTGGGAAGGCCAGTCCGCGGAGGAAATGGGGGGAGAAACACCATGTAACGCCCCAAGACCGACGTTCCAGAAGACTTCCAGCTATTCCGAGTTTCACCGTGTGTTTCTTTTGTGCTTGCTCTTTTATTTTTGCATTGCATCATGTCATCATGCCATCATGTCTTTAACCTTTGCATCTCATACTCGACTAAATAAATTGCATAGGTTGTTGATCTATTTAAATCGAGGGAATTCACATGGTGATTTCTCTTTATAACCTACCCTCCCAATATTTAGGGAGCTACTATAAAATATTCCATTAGCTTGGAATTAACCGTAACACACTTGCAAAATTCCCATGCCCTTTCTACTTCAAGTTCGGTCCCCAAATTTTGCCATCAATTCTTATCTCTTCTATCGAAGCTCCACCAAAATTCCCAACATTTTTGGACCTTCCTTTTAGCAAGTCCTAGTTCAAACCCATTCGAATTATATTCAAATGAGTTTGAATTTAAGCTTGCAATCATGCCCACTTCTATTTTCCTGGGATCAAACTCATTGTTGTAAGTCCAGGGAAATTAACCTCTTGCCAAAATCTTTTCCCGAACGCCTTTCTCTTCTCTCCTTTCTTTCATTGCGATTTTCTGTTTTGCGGAAAAGATTTTGAAGGAATTAAGGGGGAGAGAGAGATTCAGCGCAGCCCAACTCCTCCTGGCCTTTTCCCCTCTTCACCGAGATGGCCCAAGGCCCAGCCGCCGCACCCCTACCTAACCCTAGCCCGACCATCGCTCGATCCCCATCTCTCCCTTCGTTCTCCTCCTGCACCACCACACACCCATTGCCCGATCCCCATCTCCCTCTCATCTCCTCCCTCGCGCTGCCTCCCATAGAGAAAGAGAGAGGAACAGAGCCTCGCGCCCGACCCCCTCACTCGCCATCGAGCCGCGCTACCACCGGAGCTGCCAACTCCAGCGGCCCATCGCCGTCGCGCTCTTTCGCCACCACCACGGACCACCTTCGTCGCACCCTTCCCTACCTCCCTGGGGTCGTCACCGCGAGGCCTTCTTCAAGCCAAGGTCGTTGCCGTAGCACCTTGCTCGTACCCCACGAGATCCAGCGAGTCCGGTGCCTCCCTAAGCCCGACGTCCGTCCTCGTCACCTCCGGCCACCAGGACCCTCCAGCAAGCCGCTGCCACCATCCAGGACCACCATGGCCGCACCAAGTTGCGCAAGAGCTCAGCGCCAAGTCCCGCCACGGCAAGCCCTCCAGCGCCAAGTCCCAGCGCCGCTCCATCAGCATCACGCCCAAGTCCCCCGCCGCCGTGCCTTCTTCACCTGCGCTGCTCAACTTCGAGTAGAGCGCAGCCGCTCGCCCGTTGACCGCGCCTCTCTACCTCTCCTTGACCACAGCCTCCTCTCGCGCCTGTGGATCCCCTCTGCCTCGCCGTTCAGATCCGCGCCAAGCTCCGATGACCTCTACACCTGGGCGCTCATCCCCGTCTTCCCGGCCTCCTCCGTCCCCCCTAGATGCCTCTGTCCGCTTCAAGCAGCAGCAGCTCGTCGCTCAGCGCCATGCCACCCGCGCCCTCAAGCTCTTGCGACAGCCTCACCTTCCTGCGCCACCTTGCCTCGGTCGTTTGACCCCAAGCCACCACCTCGCATCGCGGTCTTCATCTGCCAAGGACGCCAAAACCCTTCCGTGGATGCGACAAGTACCTCTATCGATGACTCAAACGTCTATGAACCGTGTACCACGACGAACATGTAAGGCTACACGACGACCCGCCAAGACCCTGAACAACTACCACCGCCGCCGTGTACCACTACTTCCACGATGTCCGTGAACCACTACTTCCACTACCGTCACCACGTGAACAACTACTTCCCACGACGACCCGTGAACGACTACTTCCTCTACATCGTACCGAACCCGAACCGCTCCAAAAATGCACGCTTCGAAGGTATAACCCGAGACGATGCCCGCGTACGAATGCATGCTTGGTTGTATGAGATGCTCATGGTTGCACCGTGCCTGAGATGTCTTTGCACGTTCCTCCTTGTTTTCCATGCCGCCGTCGCGTGGGAACCCGGAATCCGGGATCACCCCACCATCCTAGCATGTTTCGCACATCCGCACACTTGCTTCTTTTGCACTGATATCTCAACGAGTTGCCGGAACCAGTATGTTGTCGTGACATCATTTTTGGATTCGTAGCCGTGGCACCCGTTTTGTTCCGCCATGGTGACCAAATGCTTCATAACATGCTCATGTCAACATTTTCATAAAATTGCATAAGTTTTGCATATGTCATCCGCATCATGATAACAACATTTAAAATGTTTAAAATTGTTGTTGCATTAAATTGCTAAATAACATGAGGATTTATCGGAATTGTTGTTCGATGTTTCCGGCCTCATTTAGACTTGCCTAAATAGTTAGCTTAATTATGCTTGACCTCTTGCCATGTTTAATAACATTTCATATTGTTGGGTACATAAACGAGAGAGAACTAAATAATTGAATGTGGTGTTCCGTCAATATGCAACTTGTTGCATATTGAGCTCCACTTAATTTGTAGTATTGTTTGTGCACTTTTCCATGCCCTGTCTCATTAAACCGGACATGCATCATACTTGATTGTGCATCATGCCATGTTTATGTGATGGTTGTTTACTATGTTGTTTGCTTCTTTCCGGTTGTACTTCTTCTCGATAGTTCCTGTTTCGTTGCGATCGTGAGGATTCGTTCGACTACGCTTGGTTTGTCTTCGACCGTTCGTCGTCTTCATGGACTCGTTCTTCTTCCTTGCGGGATTTCAGGCAAGATGACCGCTACCCTGGCTCACTACTATCATTGCTATGCTAGTTGCTTCGTTCTATCGCTATGCTGCGCTACCTATCCCTTGTTCTATCAAGCCTCCCAAATTGCCATGTCACCCTCTAACCTTGTCACCCTTCCTAGCAAACCACTACTTGGCTATGTTACCGCTTTCCTCATCCCCTCTTATAGCGTTGTTAGTTGCAGGTGAAGTTGAAGATTGCTCCATGGTGGACAGGTTTATGTTGGGATATCACAATATCTCTTATATTATTAATGCATCTATATATTTGGTAAAGGGTGGAAGGCTCGGCCTTATGCCTGGTGTTTTTTTCCACTCTTTCCGCCCTAGTTTCTATCATATCGGTATTATGTTCCCGGATTTTGCGTCCCTAACACGGTTGGGTGATTTATGGGACCCCCTTGACAGTTCGCCTTGAATAAAACTCCTCCAGCAAGGCCCAATATTGGTTTTACCATTTTCCTACCACCTATACCTTTCCCTCGGGAGTAACTAACCCAAGGGTCATCTTTATTTTAGCCCCCGCGGGCCAGTGCTTCTCTAAGTGCTGGTCCGAACCGAGCAGCCTGCGGGGCCCCCTCAGGGAAACTCGAGGTCTGGTTTTACTCGTAGCTTGACTTATCCGGTGTTGCCCTGAGAATGAGATATGTGCAGCTCCTATCGGGATTGTCGGCACATCGCGCGGCTTTGTTGGTCTTGTTTTACCATTGTCGAAATGTCTTGTAAACCAGGATTCCGAGACTGATCAGGTCTTCCTGGGAGAAGGAATATCCTTCATTGATCGCGGTTATATGGCAGATGGGAATTTGTTAATATCCGGCTGTAGATAACTTGACACCAGATCCGAATTAAAACGCATCAATAGCGTGTGTAGCCGCGATGGTCTCTTTTCGGCGGAGTCCGGGAAGTGAACACGGTTTTGGGTTATGTTTGACGTAAGTAGGAGTTCAGGATCACCTCTTGATCATTGCTAGTTTCACGACCGTTCCGTTTGCTCTCTTCTCGTTCTTATTTGCGTATGTTAGCCACCATATATGCTTAGTCCCTGCTGCAACCTCACCACTTTACCCCTTCCTTTCCCATTAAGCTTTGCTAGTCTTGATACCCATGGTAATGGGATTGCTGAGTCCTCGTGGCTCACAGATTACTACAACAATAGTTGCAGGTACAGGTTATGTGATGATCATGACGCGAGAGCGATGTTAACTTGTTTTGGAGTTCTTCTTCTGCTTCTTCTTCGATCAGGGGATAGGTTCCAGGTCGGCAGCCTGGGTTAGCAGGGTGGATGTCGTTTGAGTTTTTGTTTGTGTTTCATCCGTAGTCGGATGATGCTCTTGTGTATTGTGATGTTGTATTCATGTGGCATTATATGACTTTTGTATGTATCCCCATCTATTATGTAATGTTGATGTAATGATATCCACCTTGCAAAAGCGTATCAATATGCGGTTCTATCCTTGGTGGGACCTTCGAGTCTCCTTAGGATAGTATCGCATATTGGGTGTTACTAGTTGGTATCAAAGCCTCGACCGACCATAGGAGCCCCCTTGTTTGTTGGCCATTGTTGAGTCTAGAAGAAAACTATTTTGAGTCTTAGGATTATATATCGGAGAGTAGGATTCTTTTTACTCCTCAGCCCCCTTCGTCGCTCTGGTGAGGACTCCCGACGTAGATGTTTTGTCTTTCCTCTCCTCATTTCCACTAATTTTTTTAGGATCACGCGGGTATCTTGGGATCATTTCGATATTCTTGTGACTAGAACATTGTTCTTGGTGCCTCCTGACATTTAGGGGTATTGGCAGTGTCCCGGGGAGTTGAGTTCCGAGGTGTTGTCGTCACAATTTTATCGTTGCAGTTCTGGAATACCTGAGTTTTGCTGACATCAAAAATCTCTTTTATGCAGTTGTTGGTGAGATAACCTCGACGCCACCCAGTACTAGGGAGTTCAGGAGTATTGCCATAGCTCGTATAACGAATGCTTTTTGAAGGTTGAGGTACACGATTTCCGAAGGTTTCTTGGTTATGTGTTGACGGATGGATATAGCTTGGATGTAGGGATTGTTAGTTTGGGTGAGATATATTGCTTCCCATGTATCCCCAACACCAGATTGCATAACCAGAAAGTTTCGGGAGTTTTATAGGTGGGAATTCAAGTAGCTCCTAGAATATCTTTCCGACAGATGCATGATATGAGATTGGGGTTTGACGTCTAGTGGTCCGCCTATCCACGGTCGTTTTTACAGTGGTCTCGTTGTGTCTTAAAGAGCCCTTGGCTATGCTGGTTCGGGGACGCTTCGTATGTCATGTGCACTGCCTTGTACATGATGGTGCTGTACAATCGAGCCTGTGTGGGCCCCACCACAAAAGCTTCGGACGGAATCTCTATCATATGTTTGTTCTGGCTTATTCTGCAAGCCAAATCCTTTGTTTTGTTTTATTTGTCATATTCGAGTTGCTTCGAAGTCAAATGTTGAATCCATACCTTTCCTAAACGGTGTTCTCATATTGCTACGTGAATACTAATCCTTCTTAATCACTGAGGTTGTCATGTCAACTCTTTTCCAACCGGTGTGCTTCTCTTCAAGTGGATCCGATCATTTTCAACATCCGCAAGATCAATTCTAAGTTTTCTCAACGGTGTTTGTTCCATCTTCCCCAAGTTGCCTTTGTTTTCCCGCCCTCCCACCCTTTTCTTCAAGGACTCAGATTTCTTAATCAAGTATCCATTTATTCATGTGAAGTCTCTTCACTCTTTTCAACCAATGTTCTTATCCGGTGATTCTCACGAAGATACTAACGGAGCTTCAAGTTCATTACTCTTCATCTATTTTCTTCTCCGGTGGATTAATTTCAAGTGTTGGTGTTGATCATGTCTCTTCCTTTTGTTTCACATATCTTCCCATGTGAATTTCTTATCCAAGGCTCTCTTATTTTTTCACCTTGCCCAGTTCTTATCCGGAGTGTTGAAGATATCTTGGAAGATTCGTGCTCCCATTCTCAATCCGTTCAAGCTATTTTGAGATTATTATCTCATTCAAGTAATTTTATTGAACCGGTGCAATCTCTCTTCAAAATTGTTCAACGGTGTTTTCTTTTGAGTGGGCCCTAACCCACAGGTCTTTTCCCAGGATCTTACCTGACTCTTCTAATTATCAGGAGCCATTCGCAAATTCATTCCAAGTTTGATGTAAGAATGAATTTCATCAGTCAGATGTTTTCCAAGACCGATTTCAAATTATTTTTCATTGTTGGCTCAACCTCTTTGTTTTTCATTCTCCCGGAGTATCTCAACAATTCATGGTGGTTCTCATCATCATTCTCAACATTTGAAGACCGAAGAAGGATTTCTCTTAAATCTTGCTCCATTCTCTTCAAGATTCATGGTTCTAGCTTGATGCCATCCTCTCATAATTGTTTTTGATTGTGAGAATTCTTTTCACCCATCCAATGCATTTCATGAGTTTCTTTCCTTTCTTGATCATCTGAAGGCCATCATTTATGAATATTACTCACTCTCAGCTTTCAGCTCTTGTTCTCCAAATCTTACCGGTGAATCGTTCAAATATCCTCTAATCAGTTCATGATCTCTTCATTCCCAGGGATCTAAATCCCCTCAAGTATCTTCCTTCGTTTTCCAATTCTTCTAGGTGAATTGTGCCTTTGCTACTTTCATATTCAATTCTTATTGTGGTTCATTCAAGATTTCACTTCCTTCGTTATCATATTAATTCATTCGTTGTTTCCAAATCCTACTAGTGGTTCCACTAATACCTTCTCAAGTTGGCGCTATATCTCTCTTCAATCCTTTCTACGAGAATAAGTAGTATGCCAAATCCATTGCTTGTCATCAATTTAAATTGGTGAAGAATACGCATAACATAATTCTTATTCTTGTTTCATCCAAGTGATTAATCCCTTCCTTCGGAGTTTGTTCACGAGGAATAAATTCTCGGTTCTAAGATGTTCATCTTTTCTTTCTGGAGTTCCAAGTTCTCTCAGTTATATCATCACGAAGCTCCTTATAAATCATCGCAAGGCTTCACCTTGTGTTTTCAACTTCTCTTTCTTTCTATCATCCTTTTATTCCAGAGTTTTTCATGGAGTCTCTACATGGTGGTTCATCAAGGATTCTTTTCATTCTTCAATTGTTCTTCAAGATTTCTCTCGAAGTTATGACCCGCCAAGCTATACTCTAAAATAAACATGGTGCCCAACACATGTTTTGTTGGAGGAGTTCAAGCATTCTTCATCGTGCATTCCAAAGTGCAATTCTTTCTACCTTATCTTTTGAGATGGCATTATATCATTCTTGACAATTTCCATTCATGTTTCGTGATTCACATGTTGTCAAGAGTGAGGTATTTTAAATCCATTAATCCCTCCATTGGAGTTATCTTGGTAAAGATTTCACCTAAAGCCTTCCCTAAGGAATATCGCTAATTATGGAGCTATCAAAGATCCGAGTTTTCTCCTATCCTCTCGTCGAAAGAAGTTTTCATCTCTTCTTTGATCTCAAGCAAGCAATTGTTTTTCATTAGTGGCAGAATTTCACCTCAAGTGGTGAGATGTTTCAATAAGCCCACTACAAGCTTATTCATTTCGTTGTTGGTTTTCCAACAACTCCGTTGTAACCTTCTTGGAAGGGTGCTTTCCAAGCTCATTTGTGGCAGAAGTTGGCATTTTCTTCTTCATTCTATTATTCCAATGATCTATCTTCTATTCTTTCTTCCGGAGGCATTGTGATGTTGCTCTCTTCACCCATCACCTCGTTTTGTCAAGATCACGTTATTTTCTTGCTCATCCATTTAACCGGAGTGTTGTGTCTTCTCTTCAAGTTCTTTCATCTTATCAAGTTTTGCCTCTCTTTTCAACCTGAGTGCTGTCTGAAATCCTTCTTACCCATTGTGCCATTCTTTCAATAGTTCCAAGGCAGTGTGTTGTTGATTTCATCAAGTATCATCCCATCTTCTCAAGTTCATGTTCTATTCCCTCCATGTTCAACCAGAGTGCTGCCTGAATTCTGCCTCTCTCATCTTGTTTTAACTAGAGTGGTTTCGAATTCTATCTTGTCCATTAAACTCTTGATTCATGTCTTTGCAACCTTCAAGTTCTAATGTTATTTGTTCCACTTTTCTAACGGATTGTTCGCAATCTCGTTCATCTCTGTTGTACTCTTTCTTTTAAATTGCTCAACTTCTCAAGGTTTTTTGGTTTCACTCATTGGTCGAAGAAGCAACTTAGTTTTACCTCTTCTCTTCCTCTTCCGTTTCTCTCCGGTGCCATTCTAGATCTTGGGACAAGATCCTCTTGTAGTGGTGGAGTGTTGTAACGCCCCAAGACCGACGCTCCAGAAGACTTCCAGCTATTCCGAGTTTCGCCGTGTGTTTCTTTTGTGCTTGCTCTTTTATTTTTGCATTGCATCATGTCATCATGCCATCATGTCTTTAACCTTTGCATCTCATACTCGACTAAATAAATTGCATAGGTTGTTGATCTATTTAAATCGAGGGAATTCACATGGTGATTTCTCTTTATAACCTACCCTCCCAATATTTAGGGAGCTACTATAAAATATTCCATTAGCTTGGAATTAACCGTAACACACTTGCAAAATTCCCATGCCCTTTCTACTTTAAGTTCGGTCCCCAAATTTTGCCATCAATTCTTATCTCTTTTATCGAAGCTCCACCAAAATTCCCAACATTTCTGGACCTTCCTTTTAGCAAGTCCTAGTTCAAACCCATTCGAATTATATTCAAATGAGTTTGAATTTAAGCTTGCAATCATGCCCACTTCTATTTTCCTGGGATCAAACTCATTGTTGTAAGTCCAGGGAAATTAACCTCTTGGCCAATCCTTTCCCGAACCCCTTTCTCTTCTCTCCTTTCTTTCATTGCGATTTTCTGTTTTGCGGAAAAGATTTTGAAAGAATTAAGGGGGAGAGAGAGATTCAGCGCAGCCCAACTCCTCCTGGCCTTTTCCCCTCTTCACCGAGATGGCCCAAGGCCTAGCCGCCGCACCCCTACCTAACCCTAGCCCGACCATCGCTCGATCCCCATCTCTCCCTTCGTTCTCCTCCTGCGCCACCACACACCCATTGCCCGATCCCCATCTCCATCTCGTCTCCTCCCTCGCGCTGCCTCCCACAGAGAAAGAGAGAGGAACAGAGCCTCGCGCCTGACCCCCTCGCTCGCCATCGAGCCGTGCTACCACCGGAGCGGCCAACTCCAGCGGCCCGTCGCCGTCGTGCTCTTTCGCCACCACCACGGACCACCTTCATCGCACCCTTCCCTGCCTCCCTGGGGTCTTCACCACGAGGCCTTCTTCGAGCCAAGGTTGTTGTTGTAGCACCTTGCTCGTACCCCACGAGATCCAGCGAGTCTGGCGCCTCCCTAAGCCCGACGGCCGTCCTCGTCACCTCCGGCCACCAGGACCCTCCAGCAAGCCACTGCCACCGTCCAGGACCACCATGGCCGCACCAAGTTGCGCAGGATCTCAGCGCCAAGTCCCGCCGTGGCAAGCCCTCCAGCGCCAAGTCCCAGCGCCAAGTCCCAGCGCTGCTCCATCAGCATCGCGCCCAAGTCCCCCGCTGCCATGCCTTCTTCACCTGCGCTGCTCATGTTTGAGCAGAGCACAGCCGCTCGCCCATTAACCGCGCCTCTCTACCCCTCCTTGACCACAGCCTCCTCTCGCATCTGTGGATCCCCTCTGCCTCACCGTTCAGATCCACGCCAAGCTCCGATGACCTCTACACCTAGGCGCTCATCCCCGTCTTCCCGGCCTCCTCCGTGCCCCCTAGCTGCCTCTGTCTGCTTCGAGCAGCAGCAGCTCGTCGCTCAGCGCCATGCCACCCGCGCCCTCAAGCTTCTACGGCAGCCTCACCTTCCTGCGCCACCTTGCCTCGGTCGTTTGACCCCAAGCCACCACCTCGCATCGCGGTCTTAATCCGCCAAGGACTCCAAGACCCTTACGTGGATGCGACAAGTACCTCTACCGATGACTCGAACATCTATGAACTGTGTACCACGACCAACATGTACGGCTACACGACGACCCGCCAAGACCCTGAACAACTACCACCGCCGCCGTGTACCACTACTTCCACGACGTCCGTGAACCACTACTTCCACTACCGTCGCCACATGAACAACTACTTCCCACGACGACCCGTGAACGACTACTTCCTCTACATCGTACCGAACTGAACCGCTCCGAAAATGCATGCTTCGAAGGTATAACCCGAGACGATGCCCGCATACAAATGCATGCTTGATTGTATGAGATGCTCATGGTTGCACCGTGCCTGAGATGTCTTTGCACATTACTCCTTGTTTGCCATGCCGCCGTCGCGTGGGAACCCGGAATCCGGGATCACCCCACCATCCTAGCATGTTTCGCACATCCGCACACTTGCTTCTTTTGCACCGATATCTCAACGAGTTGCCGGAACCGGTATGTTGCCGTGGCATCATTTTTGGATTCGTTGCCGTGGCACCCGTTTTGTTCCGCCATGGTGACCAAATGCTTCATAACATGCTCATGTCAACATTTTCATAAAATTGCATAAGTTTTGCATATGTCATCCGCATCATGATAACAACATTTAAAATGTTTAAAATTGTTGTTGCATTAAATTGCTAAATAACATGAGGATTTATCGGAATTGTTGTTCGATGTTTCCGGCCTCATTTAGACTTGCCTAAATAGTTAGCTTAATTATGCTTCACCTCTTGCCATGTTTAATAACATTTAATATTGTTGGGTACATAAACGAGAGAGAACTAAATAATTGAATGTGGTGTTCTGTCAATATGCAACTTGTTGCATATTGAGCTCCACTTAATTTGTAGTATTGTTTGTGCACTTTGCCATGCCATGTCTCATTAAACCGGACATGCATCATACTTGATTGTGCATCATGCCATGTTTATGTGATGGTTGTTTACTATGTTGTTTTCTACTTTCCGGTTGTACTTCTTCTCGATAGTTCCTGTTTTGTTGCGATCGTGAGGATTCGTTCGACTACGCTTGGTTCGTCTTCGACCGTTCGTCGTCTTCATGGACTCGTTCTTCTTCCTTGCGGGATTTCAGGCAAGATGACCGCTACCCTGGCTCACTACTATCATTGCTATGCTAGTTGCTTCGTTCTATCGCTATGCTGCGCTACCTATCCCTTGTTCTATCAAGCCTCCCAAATTGCCATGTCAGCCTCTGACCTTGTCACCCTTCCTAGCAAACCACTACTTGGCTATGTTACCGCTTTGCTCAGCCCCTCTTATAGCGTTGTTAGTTGCAGGTGAAGTTGAAGATTGCTCCATGGTGGACAGGATTATGTTGGGATATCACAATATCTCTTATATTATTAATGCATCTATATATTTGGTAAAGGGTGGAAGGCTCGTCCTTATGCCTGGTGTTTTGTTCCACTCTTGCCACCCTAGTTTCTTTCATATCGGTATTATGTTCCTGGATTTTGCGCCCTAACGCGGTTGGGTGATTTATGGGACCCCCTTGACAGTTCCCCGTGAATAAAACTCCTCCAACAAGGCCGAGTATTGGTTTTACCATTTGCCTACCACATATACCTTTCCCTCGGGAGTAATTAACCCAAGGGTCATCTTTATTTTAGCCCCCCCGGGCCAGTGCTTCTCTAAGTGCTGGTCCGAACCAAGCAGCCTGCGGGGCCCCCTCGGGGAAACTCGAGGTCTGGTTTTACTCATAGCTTGACTTATCTGGTGTTGCCCTGAGAACGAGATATGTGCAGCTCCTATCGGGATTGTCGGCACATCGCGCGGCTTTGCTGGTCTTGTTTTACCATTGTCGAAATGTCTTGTAAACCGGGATTCCGAGACTGGTCGGGTCTTCCTGGGAGAAGGAATATCCTTCGTTGAATGCGGTTATGTGACAGATGGGAATTTGCTAATATCCGGCTATAGATAACTTGACACCAGATCCGAATTAAAACGCATCAACTGCGTGTGTAGCCGCGATTGTCTCTTTTCGGCAGAGTCCGGGAAGTGAACACGGTTTTGGTATATGTTTGACGTAAGTAGGAGTTCAGGATCACCTCTTGATCATTGCTAGTTTCATGACCGTTCCGTTTGCTCTCTTCTCGTTCTTACTTGCGTATGTTAGCCGCCATATATGCTTAGTCGCTGCTGCAACCTCACCACTTTACCCCTTCCTTTCCCACTAAGCTTTGCTAGTCATGATACCCATGGTAATGGGATTCTGAGTCCTCGTGGCTCACAGATTACTACAACAATAGTTGTAGGTACAGGTTATGCGATGATCATGACGCGAGAGCGATGTTAACTTGTTTTGGAGTTCTTCTTCTGCTTCTTCTTCGATCAGGGGATAGGTTCCAGGTCGGCAGCCTAGGCTAGCAGGGTGGATGTCATTTGAGTTTATGTTTGTGTTTCATCCGTAGTCGGATGATGCTCTTGTGTATTGTGATGTTGTATTCATGTGGCATTGTATGCCTTTTGTATGTATCCCCATCTATTATGTAATGTTGATGTAATGATATTCACCTTGCAAAAGCGTATCAATATGTTGTTCTATCCTTGGTGGGACCTTCGAGTCTCCTTAGGATAGTATCTCATATTGGGTGTTACACACCACCCTCTCATGGGGCCTTGGGGTGGGGATGAGCTGCCCCTCATCTGGGAGCCGGTGCGCGATGTCGTTAGACAAGTATCCGGCCTTCGTCAACTTCTATATGTGCCTCTCCATGACGGAGGAAGCCATCCACCTGCCTCCCGCTCCGGACATGGTTGGAGAAGGTTGAGGTGGGAAGTGCGGACTTGGGCGCTAGAGCTCGAGTGCGCGGAGATGGATAAGCAAAGGAGGAAGAAGGTGTAAATGGAAAGAGTGGATCCTTATCCCCTTATATGGGCGGACGAAACTATGTACCCCCACCAGCCTAGTAAAACTCGCTTATCTCCCGAGCGTCGTGATTAATGGCGCGGTTGGGTTACCCACGCCCGTATTGATGAGAATCCCGGAATAAGGGGACACGATCTCTGCTTTGACAAGACGTGCCAAGGAAACCGCCTCGCTAAACGCGCTGAGGTGGGATGTAAAACGATTCGAATAAAGGCTTGGCCGTTGCATGATGTCACGCTGCGGAATACGTCAGCAGATTAGCTTTGTACAAATATTATTCTCTCTACGATGGTATGTGGAACTTATTTTGCAGAGCCAGACACTATCCTTGTGTTCAACATCTTCTATGAAGTATTCGGAGGAGAAACCCGCCTTGCAATGCCGAAGACAATTTGCGTGCCGGACTCGTCGTCATTGAAGCCTAGTTCAGGGGCTACTGAGGGAGTCCTGGATTAGGGGGTGTCCGGATGACCGTACTATGACCTTTGGCCGGACTCCTGGACTATGAAGATACAAGATTGAAGACTTCGTCCTGTGTCCGGATGGGACTTTCCTTGGCGTGGAAGGCAAGCTTGGCGATACGGATATGTAGATCTCCTCCCATTGTAACCGACTCTGTCTAACCCTAGCCCTCTCCGTTGTCTATATAAACCGGAGGGTTTTAGTCCGTAGAACGAACAACAATCATACCATAGGCTAGCTTCTAGGGTTTAGCCTCTCTGGTCTCGTGGTAGATCTGTACTACCCATATCATCAATATTAATCAAACAGGAGTAGGGTTTTACCTCCATCGAGAGGGCCCGAACCTGGGTATAAACGTGTCCCTTGTCTCCTGTTACCATCCGCCTACACGCACAGTTCGGGACCCCCTGCCGGAGATCCACCGGTTTTGACACCGACAGTCTTCAAGCAGGCCGGCAAGCTAAATGCCGAACACAAGGGAAGGGAGACACCAAGTGAGGACGAGGATGAGCCTCGCCAGCCGAACACTGGGGGACAGTAGAGCCCGTCGCCCCCAAATTCAACCCTTGGTCGGCCTGTCCGATCACTTTTGATCGCAGGGATCACCCGACTAGTATCCGACACGGAGGATCGGCTTCCTAGGTGCTCGACCCAATAGTTGAGGGATACCATCTCACTCGAGTCCTTATGGACGGTGGCAGTAGTCTTAATCTGATATATCAGGACACTGTCCACAAGATGGGGATAGACCCATCCAGAATCAGCCAAAGTAAGACTACCTTTAAAGGAGTAATACGAGGCGTTGAGGCCCGCTGCACGGGCTCCCTCGTATTAGAGGTTACATTTGGTTCTCTCGGCAACTTCAGAAGCAAATAATTAATCTTCGACATCGCTCCCTTTCGAAGCGGCTATCACACATTGCTCGGAAGAACGGCCTTCGCTCGCTTCAACGCAGTACCGCACTACGCCTACCTTAAACTCAAGATGCCCCGTCCACGTGGCGTCATTACAGTTAGCGGAAACACACAGCGTTCCTTAAGTGTGGAAGAATATGTGGCGTCTCTAGCATCCGAACACTAAGCGGCCTCTCCTACCAGAATACATGATCGGTCGTCAAGACCACAGACACGGTTAGACGAGTCCGGTGCACCACCGGTGGTAATAGCCCAGACAAACCTGAGCTGGGGTCCATAGATATACCCACATAGGTGGTGCTAGGGGCTTCAAACATGTAACAAAGCCCACAGTTCTGCTTGACTTTATTAATATAACAATATATTGCATTTTCATTATTCATTGAGAATAACAAACTTCTCACACGATTACACTAGACTCTTTTACATGAGTTTTTCTTTTTACAGATACCAATCGTGCGACACCCTTCTAGGATACGGCACAACGGAGACAAAGGCGCAGACGTGCAGCATGGCCCCACTAAAAGGTTTCTCTTTAGATTAAGCCCCTGTGTAAACCTTCTTTAATGTCTCTTCTTGCTTGACATCCCACGGGTTAATACACCCACGAGGGGTACTGGCGTTATTGGCATTTCGCACCGACAGATTAATGCACATACCTAGAAATACTGGGTTCATTATCGAGGGCGTTACTTAGCCCAGTATATGTTATAAAGTCCAAACACCTTCGGGAGTGTTCGGCATCGCGAGTTTGGCCTTATATGCATCAGCTCCGAATCATGTCTTTGGTCAAATCTTGGGTTTGCCCAGCTCCTGGGTTTGCTACCTTACGTTCCGTTTTATAGGCTAAGGCGGCCAAAGGAGAACTACTACGATTGTGCCCTGGTTATTACGGATGAGCACCTCTATAGAGAAAGCCGAAAACTGTCTGTCATGATACAATGAGAGACTGGTGAACCACTCGATGACTTATTGGAATCTTCGGGATTCCCCCGCATTAACAAAGGACCATTTCCCGGTCATGTACATACGCGCACCGTATTCGGATGAACACGGAAGTACCAGGGGCTATATAGTAGCCCCACCGTCAAACTCCTATGGCTAAGTGAAAGTGTTAAAGCTATATAGTCCGGTTGCCTAGTTCGACGTGCGATCACCTCCTTAATGGACCAAGACGTTGGATCAAGTGTGATTACGCGCATTTTACGAACACCCCCACATTATATTTGTGGGGGCTGAAGCCAACGACTTCAAACTTTC
>NC_041381.1:398478663-398490725 GCF_002162155.2 Triticum dicoccoides
TCTATTCTGCTAATATTAGCAGAATAACTATTCTGCACACCACTTCTGCATTGCACGCTGAACGCAAGTGCACTGCATCTTCTTGACGACGAGCACTGCAATGCTTCACGGGAGAACTGCTTCATTTTCTGGTGTTCTGCCCGCGATTTCTATGTGGAATCGGGTGTCGCGGGATGATTTAGTTTGTGTCTGCATCTCATTTTAGCTTTATTCTTTCTAATTTACAGGAAAATATACTAGAGTGCTTGCAAATCGAGGGATTTGGCGGACGAGCTTTCTCTGTTTGTTCGTGTTCGCATCAAATGCGATTTTTTGTGCTCGGATGTTATTTTTAGTAGGAATTCTTTGGTTACGTTCGTTTTAATCGGTCCGTTCACTCTATAATTTGTTAATTTTTAGGAGTTAGTTTTCAATTCTTGTTATTTTGATTGTGCGGTCGGGTGAGCTTCGTCCGCTCCTGTGTTCTTGTCGATTTTTTTGATTTTGCCCGTCCATGCGTGTTTGAATATTGTAATTACTGTTGCCATGGGTTTGAATTCATTGTATTGCGGGTATGATTGTCATTTTTTGAATTGCATTTTTGAAATGAAAGCTGATGTTGTTCATTCTGTTGCCGTGTCTTCCATGTAAATTTTTGCGGGGGTATTTTTTGATAGTTTAGTGGCTGTACAATTTTTAGGCGATTTATGGGAGTGCGAGTGAAATTGGCACCTCTATCAGTTTATCACATGTCTGTAGCTTTACAACTTTAATTTTATTTGTTGTAGGCGTGGCATACGTTGTAGTGCACTGCATTTTCTTTGGTAGTGTACTTCGTTGTAGCTGCATTACAGTGGTTATGGCTGCTTATGAGATTTCTCCTTTTCTTAAACTATATTCTGTGTTCTAGATGAGTGCATAATATGCATTTCTGTACTGCATTAGCAGTGTTGTTAATGTTCTATTCTGCTATTAGAATGGATGGTCCATGATACGCTTGTGTTAGCTGAATAGTTATTATAAGAACTTTTTTGAACTGCATACTATTAGAATTGTTTTTGAACATCATATGTTAACTGCAAAGTTTCGACCATTTTGTATTTCCTTGTTACTGTTCAGAGGGCTGCCTTTTGTTATTATTAGTACCACACTATGCGTTCGAGAGAACTGCATTACTACCAACGGGAACTTTGTCTAAAAAGGATGATAAAATGACGCAGTTGAGGTTGCATACTTTAAATAGGCATCGTTCAAATTGTCTGATGGACATAATTTTAAAAGCATACAGCATAAGCAAAGCATTAGAAATATTGGTTGCTTCATATTAGACAGCCTAGAGTGCAAATATTGTAAACTTGATGGAGTCTTCTTCTTTGTAGAAAAAGACCATGGCCACTTCTCCATTCTCAAAGCCATTCAGGGAGACAAAATCTTTCCAACCAGTAGTTATGTTGATGCAGTCTTGAGAGTCGATGTGGTAGTCAGCTTGCATGTCTCCATAGCCATTCTTGTGTTCTGTCTCCAAAGTAAGCTTCCCTGAACTCGGAGCATGAAATTTTATTGTGGATGGCAGTTTCTGCATATTGGAATGGCTGGAAAAAGATTTTATAAGTAAACAGCAAATATTTTTGTTTTATACTTAGTATGATTTGTTTATGTTTACTTAAATAGTTACATACATATGACTGTATTTTGTAAAGTAGTTGCAATGTATGAACAAACTTATATACGCAATTGACTCCTAGTTTTACTGGGATATATATTATACTGCAACATGCGTGCACTGCAATGTCAGTAACAGTGTACTTCTATAGCATATTAAGATAACTGCAACGCTTATCTACTGACCCTTTTTTGTTCATGCGTTGGGATTCTGATCTAGCTAGTGTCGATACATGGTGTGGTACTGAAGAAAGATAGGTGGAAGCATCTAGTCTTAATAACTAACAGATCTGAACAACAATACAAATTCTGTTTTGTATTTTTGTTGATATTACTGAAACAAATTGATTGAACTATATATTCAGATGTGTATTTGCAGTCTAATTATGTCCAAAATTGTGAGGGAAAAAATATACCCAACTTTCCTGTAGATCTGCGGTTGTGAGGCGATGAAGAAATGGCGCACGAAACCCCCTGTTGGGTATCATCAGGCAGCCGAGCATGCTGCGCCACTCGGTGTTGGTGAGCTCTAGACCTTCTGCGTAGACGCATGTGTCCGCTACCGGCGCCATCCTTGCCAAGCAGCCGCACTTACAGTCCTTGGCGGGTTCAGTGGAATTCGAGAGAAGAGCTGTGGATGGGATGAATCCTAGATCTACGTTTTGAGGAAAATGAGGAACGGGGAGAGGAGTTGTGTTAGTCTGTAGCACGAATGGATAAGTTTTTATGCAAACAATCGAGCAATAGAAGTAATAAATGGTGTGGTTGGCGTTAGGTGGTGGATTGGGTCTGATTCGGTGAACACGAATGCATTTAAGAAGCAACAGGACTGCTTAGTTGAAAACAGTGAACTGCATTGTCATGTCACGACGAACTGCGAACTAGTGGTTGGGCCTGTGTTTGTGTATGGTATGTAGCATTTTTTTAGTGACCTCTTTTTTTTTGTTGGCCATGTGTTCTGATTGTGAAGACGCAATTGGGCCCAAGTCGGCCTGTGAGCACGGCTTGGTTCCCGTTTTGCTGTGTGTGCGTCCTAATGTTTAGTCCCACCTCGCCCGCGGAAGGCGTGCCCGACCTGTTATAAGTGCTGGCGAGGCATACTGGTCGAACTCCTCCGTATACTTATCTAGGCGCTTATACACGGCGCTCGCAGCTGTATGCCCTATGACCTGTGGGCCCATGTGTGGCCGGCCCCATGCACTGTGACTCAGAATGACTCGCCTTCTATGGGCGTAGATCTATTACGAGACTGGCTGGGGCCGGTAGCACCTGGGTGGTCAATTTTTTTTCTGTTTAGGTGTTTTTTTCAATGTCAGGGGTGTGCACTGCATTGATCAGGGTTCTATACTACATGTATACGAATTCTGTACTGCATGTGCAGTTCTCATTTTTTTATTCCCGTCTTTTTGCTGTTATGTGATCGTTTTTCCCAATGTATGGGAGTGCACTGCTTAGTAAATCATATGCGTGATGCGTTGATTATGGTTCTGTACCGCATGTTCATATATTTCTGTACTTCATTGTTTATTTACGTGTTTGCGTCTTTCCTTTTCTGGTTTTGCTCTTATGTATTCTTTTTTCAAATTTAGGTTCGTGTATTGCTTTGTTGGGTATGTTAAGACTTCATTTGACAGATTCTGTACTGCATTCGTGCACAACTTGCACTACATGCATCCTGTTTGCATTCTGTACGACAATTTCATCACTAGAAAACTAAGTTGAACAGAAAGCAAACTAACATAATCAGAGTTCATCATTACAAAGCGATTCTGCATGGCAAGCAAACTAGGTTTAGCACACAAGCAAACTAACGATACATAAGCAAACAACACAAAGAAAATTTGATGATAATTCTAAAAGAACGCTGGCATTGTTGGCTCCTGGCCGGCACCATCTTCTTCTTCACCAGTTAGGCTCTCCCCATGCCCAGCTGCTCCTGGCGCGCTTCTTGGGGGGCTCCTCCTTCTCCAGCTTTGCACGGCGAAGGCCGTCCTAGGTGATGGTGATGCGGTTCCATATCTCGTACGCTGCGTAGGCATCCTTTTCCGCGTACTCGATGTGCCTCCTGGACAGAGGAAGGGTGGCCCAGCGCTGGTGCTCGTCGTCGGTGATCTTCTTCTTCATGTTGCTGTAGTAGTCGTCGATGATCATGCCGGAGACGTCCCCGAGGGAGTCCAACGGCTTGGTTTCCTCGGGCACCCTCCACTCCTTCTGGATGTCGACGAAGTTGGCGACCTCTAGTTTGACGCGCTCCAGCAAAGGTGTACCTGGGGTCAGCGAGGAAGTTGTCGAAGACAGTGCACCTTTCAGTGTCGCTCATTTGGAAGAGCAGCACCGGGTGATTCTTGCCGATGGAGAGCTGGCAGAGGGCGGCTTTTTGCGTCACTTCAGGGTCGTTGTCGTACTCGAGATAAATGCCGACGATCTTGTGGCGCTGGAGGCTGAGATGGCGCTCGTACTGTGCGAGGGTGATCGCCATCTGGTTCTTGTCGTTGGTGTGGATGACGTGCAACTTGGTGTTGCCGTGCGCCTCCACGGCATTGTTGCCCTTGTACTTGTCGGTGAACGTCATCATTGGTGTTAGGGCTTGGTACTTTTGCGTTGATATGGGGCGATTTGGTGTGAGCGCAATGGACACTTGTGTTGTTGTGGATGAGAAGGCCTTTGGCAGGGGTCTGAATTTAAGGGGAAGAGCGCGGGGTGGGATGGCCTCGTTGGATGAACTGCACGATCGCGCTGATGATGCGGTTGTGCAGATCGTGGGTTGTTTTTGCATCTATGATCATGGGCTTGTGGCGATGGAACTGCTCCGATCGGGTGGTTGTATGCGAACGTGGTTTTTTTATGGTGGGTTTGTTTTATTTTTGTTCAGCACATTTTTTTTAACCACCACTTTTTTTATGCGAATGGGCATTTTGTCATGTTTTATACATGTATACTGCGTGACAACATAACTGCATTGCTTACACTTCCGCACTGCCTCGCGTACAAATCAGAACTGCAACATTGTATTACTTCATCGTTTTTTGCGTGTCTTTGCTATGTGCTTCGGCGATCTGCATTGCGCAACGGAATGCACTGCATACTTCTACCGAATCGTACTGCATCTTGTTTTTGCTTGTACTTACTACAGTCCCTTGTACGGGAAGGGTAGGGAAGGGTGGTGGGGTGGGGGGGCACACTTTTTTTTGAACTTATTGTTTTTTCTTAGTCGGTTTTGTTGGGCATGTGTTCGGTAGTTCAGAGACGCATGTACGTGGTCAATTTTTGTGTGGCTACGGCCTGTATCATTTGGGTGATTAGTTTTTATTCTTTGGATGCTTTTTAATGTCGTGGAGTGCACTACTTTTTGGTAAATCATCGGTGCACTGCATTGATCATGGTTATGCATTAGATGTGAACTTCATTCCTTACTGCATGTACAGTTCTCATTTTTGTTCCCGTGTTTTTACTTTTTTTGTAATCTTTTTTTTCGAATGTATGGGACTGCACTGCTTAGCAAATTACAGCTGTACTGCATTGGTTATGATACTGTACTGCATGTTTGTCTACTTCCGCACTGCGTTTACTTTTTCCGTGTTCACGTTTTTCTTCATCCCGTAGAGAAATGCATAATGTCATACTGCATCCCGTAAAGAAATGCACTGCATTATTCCAGTAGTACATACTGCATTTGTTTTTTTCCTGTGTTTACTGCACTGTACGGTAGGTTTAAGGGAAGAGCGGAGGGGGGGCACATTTTTTTGTGTGGCACTTATTTGAAGGTAGACTTTTTTTCGGATGTGTTTTCTTAACATGCGTTTTGTTTTTTATTTTAACTTTTTATACAAACTGTATGTATTTTAATTGTTGTTTTACAGTTTGAACTTCATGATTCTTCACAGAGAACTGCATCATGTGCGTTTTTTTAGTAATATGTCTGTTTTGATGTAGACTGGCTTATTTTGTCTGGGCTGTTTTTGGGCCGGCCCATTATTTGTGACCCTTTTTGCGACACGCGGGCCTCCACACGCCGGCCTGTTATCGCTTCCAGGTTATTCCACCGCTCCGCTATCAGAGAAAGAGACTGAGAACAATCCCCTCTCGTCTCTTGCAGTTTTTCCTGAGGCATCTCTCCCTCGGCAAAACCGCCATCGCACGAAGCAACCGCCGTCGCCCGAAGAACCGCCGCCCTCAAGAGGTCCTTGTTCCTGCATTCCGCGTCGCTGTCCGCTCCATGAGCACTTGCTCTTGCTCTCCCACAGCCCTTTCCTGTCTGTTCCCGTCGCCGCCCCCCATTCTCGCCGCTGTCGCCACACACTTTTCTTCGGTACGTTTCGCTTGGCTCGGTGTTGATCGTCCCCTCGTCTTGTTTTTGTGAGTCTTGTAGTTGTTGTAGCTCTTTTTGCTTGTGTAGTTTTTCCATAGGCAGTCGATTTTATCTCGTTTTGAAGTCGATAGTTGTGTGTAGCAATGTGGATCTAGGGTTTCGTGAGATTTTTGCCGATTTTGTTGCTTATGTCTGTCACTTCGTCCTTTGTGTTGTAGGGAAATGCTATGTCTTCGCCGAGCAGACCGGGTATGTGGAGTGCTTATTCCTTAGGCTTTGTTTATTTTTGTTTGATGTTTATCTAGTTTCCTAATTCATCCTGCATATTGTGTTATGCTCTGTTAGTTGTCAGCATTCTTTGCATTATTTTGTCATGTGATGTTTTTGTAATTTCTTTTTCTTGTTTTTTTGAATCCAGCAGGTGATTGTGGTGCTCCTAATGATACACCAATTGTCTCTCCTTGTCCTGGTGGTAAGTATCATGGTGACGAGGGAGGACATGAAGTGAATTCGCCGATTGAATCTTCTCCTATAAGTGTGGCCGCTCCTTCTGGTATGTGATTAATTTGTTTATTTTTGTGTATGCTTTGTTTTATCTAGTTCGACATTTTTGTTGCGAACAACCGTGGATTTAGTATATGCAGCACTGCATTTATTTTTGTATGTGAACTCCACTGTATGTATGTGTGAACTGCATTGTTGTTTTATTCAAGTTTTTTGTACAATGCATTATTTTTATTTTGAGTTTATGGTTGGAGCACTGCATTTATATGTATAACTGTACTGCATTTGGTCTTTTTGTGCAATTTTTAACGAGCATAGTCAAACTTTATTTTGATGCAATATCTGTTTTCCATGCTGGGGCGCCTGGGTTTGAGGAGGTTACTCAATTGATTGACCATTATTTTGCAGAGGGTAATGTTGGTGTGAGCTTTGATCAGAGACGTCCTGTCTTGTCTGAAACACAGTCGCAGTCTGTTGATGGTACATAGGAAGTTACACAGGATTGGATGGTCCCGGAACATGTTCGTCAATATGAGTTGAAGCAAAGCAAGAAGAAGTTGAGGTTTGAAATTGAGTCAAAAGAGTTTGCTGAGAAGGAGAAGCAGAGGAGATCTGAAGATGGTGGCAATGGTGGTAAATTTGGCAAGATGAAGAAGAGGTTGAGTACTCTTGTTGAGGAAGGTGGTACACCTCGGCGGAGTCCACGTGTTGCTGGAATGAAGAAGAATCTTGGCAAGAGAACCGCTGAAGCTTGTGGAAGTGATGATCCTCAGCGCAAACGACTACATGTCACTGAAGGTCCCAATTCTGATGACAACGACTTTTTGCTTGCAGATTATGTGAAGGGTGTACATCCTTCTAGACGCAAAGACTGTGGTTCATCTAAGAGTGTACCCAAGCGTGCCCATGATGATGTCGACGAAGATGTTGGTTGTGATTCTGGCGAGGAGGTGGATGCTGCTCCAAAGGTTTGTTGAAGTGCACTGCATTTGTTTCCTTCATTTGTTATTGTTTCTGTATTTTCTATGTCTTTTTTTATGCCTAATCTTTTAATGTGGACTGCATTTCCCTTTACACAGAGGAAGAAGTCCAGTAAGAGCAATGCAACTGAAGATGATGGTGAGGGAGATGATTCTCGATTTAACAAGACCGTGCGTTTGTCCCTTCCCACTGTTTGCAAGGCTGCTTCTTTGTTGAAAGAGGCGCATTGCAGCCGTGTTAGGGATGCTGGATTTGGTGTTGTCTTTGATCTGTTAGTAAAGAAAAATGTGTCACGCATTCTTATGTGCTATCTGATGGGAGTGATTGACCCTGCCACCATGTTAATGGACTTTGGGAATGGCAGGATTCTTCGAATCAATCGTGATGTAGTTCATCACATTTTTGATTTACCTATGGGATGTCACACGGCACCCATGCCTGCTTCCAGTGGTCATGATGAATCGTTGACTGCCCTCAAGGATGAGCTTGGCTTTGACTGTTCAAGAAGTATAGGTGTCAAGGACTTGCTTGAGAAGTTGAAGGTGTTGGTGGAGGAAGATGATTATGTGAGTGTTGACCTTGCTGTGAAGGTGCTCTTCCTGATACTTTACCAGAATTTGCTGTGCCCGGGGCCTGCAGTTCGTTTGGGTAGAGTTGCTGCGATGGTAGAGAACATGGATTATGCGGCTATGGCTCATATGGACTTTTGTCATCTTGTTGTTGATGAGTTGCAGGCAGCTGTGGTTAGGTGGCAATTAGAAGGCAGCAAGTAGAATTGTGCAGAGGGTTGTGCCATTGTCCCCCTGATTATATATCTTGACTGCTTGAAGCTTCGCAAATTTTCAGTCATGCACACGTTGACGCCACGTGCGTCATACCTGATGACCAAGGATCTAATGAAGTTGTACAATGAGGATGTGCGTGTGAAGGGAAAGATTTACTTGGAAAGTTACAAATTTGGGAAGCTGCCGGTTAGTGCACCTGATTTTTTAATATCAGATTTTTTTTTAAAAAAGTGCAGCCATTACAAATGTGAACTTTTCTAGTACTCACATGTGTACTTCTCTTTGCGTGTTGTCTTTTTTTGCAGTGGAAGGCGTCAGGTGCTATTGTGTACAACCGTTCTGTTGTGGTTGTACATGGCAGCTCTGATGCGGGGCCTAGCACTCATGCTAGGTTTTATGAGCCTATCTGTAGTCAGCTTCCTGCCTGTGATGATGAGGTGCTGCACACTCGTGGTTTCATGCCTCGATAGATGTTTGATAATACAAGCTCTTATAAACAGACATTTGTTGGCGGCAAAAAACATGAGGAGATTGATGAGCTTCTTCTGAAGGTTTTGAAGCTGACTGAGGATTTGCCAACCTCTGGTGACAGGTTGAGGACAGTTGCTGGTTTTTTCCCTGTTGTCCATGGCCCACAAGATGAAGATATTGTTGCTGCTCACAATTTTGATTGTGGTGTGATTGAAAGCCTGAAGATTGCAGTGACAAATGTTCGTTCTTCATATGCTCAATTGAGACATTCACAAGAAGAAAAATGTGGTCGGTATGAGAAGGATGCTGGGCATATTGTGGACAAAATGATCCATCAGGACACTGGCATTGGCGCTAATAATGTATGTTCTAGGTTTTTTGTGGCTTTGAACCTCTTTTTTTGTGTATTATGTTGACTGCTCCTCACTATTTTTTTTGTTATAGGCTGGAGTGGAATCTTCTGGTGTCGATGGAACTAGAGTCGATGGAGTTGGTCAGGTATAAATACTCCTGCCATGTCTGTTCTGCCATGCTTCCCTTTTTTTATTTGAACTTGCATTTTGTTTGGTTCCCTTTTTTTGTGTACTTCTCTGTTGTGAAGTGTGTACTGCTTGTGCATAGTTGAAGTTTTTTCTTTTTCGGTCGGTACCATCTTATTTCTCATTTTTTGGTTTGTTCTATGCCCGTAGACTGGTGTTGCTACTCGTGATGTGCACAAAGAGACCTACGATGGCTCTGGGAAGGATGAGGTCTTGGCTGATGCAGCGTCCCCTCTGGATGTTGTGGTTAATAAGGTATAGTTGTATTACTTGTTCTGTTAGTGGGTTGTAATCTAATTTTTTGTTGTCTGTTATAAACTTGATTTACGCTGTCATGTTCATCCATATGCATTTTTATTTGTGTATGTTAGCTGCAATAGTTTTACATGTGTGATCTTCACTGTTTGACAAAAGTGAACTGCAGTTCTGTTGGCATGTGCGATCCATACTGATTTACATACGTGAGCTTCAGTATTTAACATAACTGAACTGCAGCATTTGTCAAAGCGAACTGCAGTTCTTTTTTTATGTATATGTGGGTTGCAGTTGTAGTTGTGTTTGACACACGTGTGTTGGTGTTGTTTTGCATATGTGGACTGTAGTTGTTATGTGTATGTTGCTATCAGTCTTTTGACATAAGTGTGCTGTGTGTTGTTGTGTTAGTTATCCCCATGCTTATTTTTGTGTTACTGTGTGTTTTTTAAACTTTCCACAGGTTGGAGAACAAAACGTTGAAGTCCACGTTGATCTGAATCAGGTCAGTTGTGCTGTTGATGGCCGTGGCAGTGATGATGCTTCTGTATCAATTGCTGTTGAGTGTGCAGATCCTTCTATAGCTCAAGGATCCCACGATGTTGTTCCCACCAGTCGGCATGAAGATTCTGATGTTGGCATTGAAAAGCCACTGGAGAATGTTGCCCCTACTGCTAGTGTTGTTGCTTCCCCTGTCTGTCTGGTGTCCAATGATGTTCCGGAAGTATCAATAGTGGAGCCTCATGTAGTTGAAGTATCTAAGGACGCTGCTGTCGACCAGACTGTTGCAAATCGAGAGAATGCTGATGTTGCTACAGAAGGAAAGTCCAGTGAGGTTGTGGTGGATTCGTCGCAACATATGCAAGAAAATATTTTGCTCAATTCTGAAGAACAGCAGCCTGAAGACTCTGACACTGAAGGCAAGAGATTTTTTAACAGTGCAGTTTGATGTTTTTCTCATTCATGTTGTTTAATTACTATGGTATCTGTATTAGATGTTTAATGATAAGTGAAACTTTGATCCTTTTTCTATGATTTTCAAAATAGCTAGCAGAATTTCCTTATCTTAATATTTAAACTTCATTGTTTGGATAAGTGAACTTCATCTTTTTTATTACAGATGATGAACTTCCTGTTGTGACACCGTCGAGCATTGATTCAGCTCTTTTGAAAAGATACAATGAGTTGTATGCTGCTGTTACAAGGGCTCGAAAGGACAAGAAGAAGAAGTATGGTTTTTTAGAAATTGTTTTGTTCATATGTATTATCTAATTTTTGTATTTACCCCTTTTTATTTGTTGTTATTTTTTTAGTATCTTATGTTTGAGTTTTTCCTGAAAAAATTCAGGGACATGGTTGCTTTTAAAACTGAGATGGGTGATATTAGCATTGGCGAAGTTGGTCAATTCTTTTGGGATAAAGGGATGCTCAATACAAGGCTTGTAGATCTTGGGGTTTCTTTGCTGGTAGATAAGTTTAAGGGATCTTCGACAATGGTTGGTCCGTACCATATTTGTGTAAGAATGCAGAAATTTTTGTTTTATTTTTTGATTTTCTTTTCTGATTTCGTACGACGACCTGTTTTGCTTATTTGATTTTTGGTTTTGTTTCGGCAGACAAATATTTGGAATGGTGGTACTGTAGGCAGGAGTGTTAAAATGATGTTCTCTTCAAAAGCCGAGGAGCGTGTTGATAAAAAGGATATGGTGAGAGACGTTTTTATGTGTATTTTGCCTGTTTTGTTTTTATAGCGTTCTGTTTTTTCTTCTTATAATAATTTTATTTATTTATTCATGCTTCCAACAGGTCCTTTTTGCAACTTTTGATCAGCGAGATACGAGGGATGGTGTTGGTCATTATTGTGTAGTTGCGTTAACTGTGAAAGAAAGGCGGTTTGAATTTCTTGACTCGCTCAACAAACCTAGCAGCCCTGATGCGGTCAGGGTTTTTAGGAGGATGGTTAAAAATATCAAGCGTGCATGGAAAGAAGGTAGCTTGAGTTCTAATGAGCCGCTAAATCCTCCCACACTTGATGGATTTGTGTTGAAACATGTCATTGTCCCAATGCAGCCAAATGGGTGCGTTCTTTAGAGCCCTTCTGTGTCATACCGTTCAAGTTTTTTTTTCACTTGATTTTTGTGAAACTGATGTTTTTTATTCTTTTTATTGCAGGCATGATTGTGGATTCTATATGTTTCAATTCTTGCAAACATGGGATGGTGTTCGAGTTGCTAAGTTTGGGGTGGAGCACATTGGCTACAACAGAAAGGCCATGCTCTATAGCTGGCTAACATCGAGGAAGTGTTGCCTTGATTTAACATCACTTCTAATTTTTGCAGATAAAGGTTGTTTTATTGAACTTCTTTATCCTCGCTTTATTTTATTTTTGTCTTCTGCTTGGTTCCGCTTCTTTATGTGCAAGTGGGCTGCATTGTTCTTTATATGTGGGCTGCATTGCTATATACAAGTGTAGGCTGCATTGATGTAGAGAAGTGGGCTGCATTGTTCTTTATATGTGGGCTGCATTGATGCATACAAGTGTGGGATGCATTGATGCAGAGAAGTGGGCTGCATTGTTCT
>NC_041381.1:398491080-398494124 GCF_002162155.2 Triticum dicoccoides
GGCTGCATTGATGCATGGAAGTGGGCTGCATTGTTCTTTATATGTGGGTTGCATTGATGCATACAAGTGTGGGCTGCATTGATGCATAGAAGTGGGCTGCATTGATGTATACAAGAGTGGGCTGCATTCTATTTTTTCTATATACATGTTTGGTTTTTGTGTTTTGTACTGAGTGCTTCCATGTTTTTTATGCACATTTTTAGGTTTTGATTGGGGGCTTCATGAAGGTTGTACCTCACTGTTTGAGTCCCAGGGTTCTGATGTTGTTATGGAGGATTGTGTCATTGAAATCTCTCCAGATAATTCTGGTTTGAACACAAATGTGGCGTCTGGACTTGATGGTGGAAGTGTCTCTCGACCTAGCTCTCCACATGATGTATATGATGTTGATGATGATGATTTTTTTACACCGTGTGCACGTGTCACTAGGACTAGGAGTGCAGCAATTAATCGTCCTCCTTTAGATGAGGTTGAAGTATTTTCGAACAAGAGGGCAGGTGAGAGGGCTTTTAAGCTGAGATGCTCTATAGAGAAATTGAAGCCTCCGAGGTTCAGATATATTAATGAAGGATTAAAATAGAGGATCTTGTTCTCAGCAAAGATTTTGTAACCAAATACCGCGAGTAAGTTTTATGTGATGTGTGTGCCCTTTCATGCTTTCCGTGTGTTTTGATTTTAATTCTAATTTTATTGATCCCATCTGTGTATGTTTACTACAGGAGCGCGTTCTTTATGGTGCATGGTCCTTTTGGTGATGTCGATACTTACAATATCGACTATATCTATGATACATTTGGCAAAGGAGCTTTAATGGATTCATATATCATGGATTTTGTCATCAAGTACTGGAAGCAAGACCCTGAATTGGGTTTAGCTTATCAATCCGGTGAACGTGTGCCAATTTCACCTTTATTTATCACGGTAACGTTTGCTGTCATTCTTTCCTACTGCACTGGCTTTTTCATGTCCATGCCTGCTTGCATTGTTTATTCTTTTTTTCATGTCCTTTTTTTGTTCTTTTTTGTGTGCAGTACGTTCTTCAAATGGAAACCTCTGTGGTGAGAGATAATGACGGAAATCCCGTGTTGCCAGTTGTGCATAGCTCGTTTGTTTTAGAAGATGCAGTTCAACAGTTCAAATTTTTTGTGAGCGACGACACATACCTGTTGGATGCAAAACTGGTAATTTCATTGTTTTTTGTCATTTATTTTTCCTGGTTTGTTGCATTTCTTTTTATAGTTATTTTTGGAACAGTGGTCCTGGTGGTACGTGTCGAAAGAACTTTTCATTTCATTTTTTTATGCGAACAGATTATGATGTCGCGATTCAAGGATGGTCATTATTCCTTATACACGATGAACCAGCATCGCCAGACCATTGATATCCATGACAGTAGGAAGTACACTGGCCATCCTGATGTCACGACAAGGTGGCGCAGGACTGACTACCACGCAGATTGCACTGAAGTGGTATGTCATTTTTTCTTTGCCAAGCGTAAAGGTTTTTTTTGTGTTTCTACTGCATTTTTTATAACCTGCAATTGTTTATGTAGTGCACTTCAACATATGCGCGACAGAACTGCATTTTTCTCACGTGCACTTAAAAAAGGGATTGTTTAGACGGTTGAGGACAACTTTTTTTGTACGTTTGAATATCAACTTTTGATCCGTGATGTGTGTTATTCTTACCTTGTGTTTTTTTTGGCGGATGGGGGGGATGACTCAGCTGCTGAAGGCGATTTATGGTGAAAAAATGTATAAATCGAGGAACCACCCTGACTGGGTTAAATTGGCAGAGAAGCCATCTTACCCGGTCGTGCCAGCGCAGGGAGCAAATGAGTGTGAAATCTATGTTCTGAGGATGACGCAGTTGTATGACGGCCAACGTCTAGTTGAGAAAATTTTGAAATCCAACGTAACAGCTTCTCTGTTTTCTTTTCACTTTTTTGTTCTTTATGACGACCTTTTTTTAATCAATTTTCTGCATTTGTTTTCTTTTTTTCAGCCTGCTGCTGAAGATTGGAAGGCGGAGTACATGTTCCAGCTGCTGTTCAATCCTTCGAACATGTTGTGTTATAAAGAGATGCCGCATGAGTTACGTGAACTGATTGCGGACCTCGGGCTCACTTCCCTGTCGCAATCGCAAACGCAGTCACAGACGCAGTAACAGTCATTTGGGGCACTGTTTTCTACTGGGTGCAAAAGGCTGTGCATGGACAATAGCTAGGGTTTGATGTTGTGTTTGTGTGTGCTGACTAAGGTAGATAATGTATGAAAAAGACTTTTTATTCTGTCGTTGTGTTTCTTCTTGTTCTTTTATGCAGCAGTGCATGTGGATGAATTTGTATATGTATGTGTATTTTATATCAATATCTCATACAATATATATATAAGTGTATAATTTTATTTTTTGTTGACGACCATGGTCTATGCGAACTGGCATTTTGTCACGCTTATATGTATGATATGTGTTCGATAAACTGTATCGCATTTGATGCCGAACTTCTTTGTCCAATATAAGAGCACTGCATTTTTTTTGTCTTTCAAGCAAAGTGTTGCACGTGTGTGCATGCCGAAGCTGCATTGTTTTATGATACTGAACTGCTTTTTTTGCCAAAACAAAAAACGCATTGCTTTTTGCGTGTAGTTGCGTTTTGTAGTTGTTTTTTTTATTGTTTTGTACGTTAAGGTACATGGGGGGGTTGCCCCCCCTAATTATTTTAGTTATCTATATATTTTTGTATTGTTCTTGTACGCACTGCGTGCGTTAGCGCGAGGCCGAGCAGGGGGTGGGGAGGGGGGTCGTGACCCCCCCTCCATATCCCCCTGCGACGCCTAGCCTGGAACGAGCCGGAGTAGGCGGCGATGCGGCTTGTCGCGGCGCCGCATGCGTAGGCGAGTCCGTCATACCCCGTCGCCCCCTGTCTATCTTAGGGGTGTGGCTCCGGGGGTTGTGCGCGCGTCTCCTTTTAATGAAAAAACAGAATGTCCGCACTACGCCTGTCAACCAAGCGCACTGCGTGCGTTAGCGCGAGGCCGAGCAGT
>NC_041381.1:398495089-398495596 GCF_002162155.2 Triticum dicoccoides
CGTCCCTTTTGGTGGAAAAAACAAAATGTCCGCACTGCGCCTGTCAACCAAGCGCACTGCGTGCGTTAGCGCGAGGCCGAGCAGGGGGTGGGGAGGGGGGGTCGTGACCCCCCCTCCACATCCCCCTGTGAGGCCGAGCCTGGAACGAGCCGGAGCAGGCGGCGACGCGGCTTGCCGCGGCGCCGCATGCGTAGGCGAGTCCGTCATACCCCGTCGCCCCCTTGTCTATCTTAGGGTTTTGGGGGGTGGTGGTTTTGCGCGCGTTCCCTTTGATGGAAAAAACAGAATGTCCGCACTGCGTCCTTCATTTATGTGTTGGGGCCCTTGTCATTTGTACTGCTTTCCCCAACGTTGAGTACTGCACTTCGTGTTGCAAGTGTGTGTGTTTGGGCCCTTGTCGTTCTTCGTTTATGCATGTACTGCACTTCACGTATACACTTGTTGAACTGCCTTATGTTGGTTCTGTGAACTGTATTGATGTTTGTGGACTGTTATGTTTTTTATGTG
>NC_041381.1:398495799-398501092 GCF_002162155.2 Triticum dicoccoides
TGTCCGCACTGCGTGTGTCAACCAAGCGCACTGCATGTGTTAGCGCGAGGCCGAGCAGGGGGTGGGGAGGGGGTGTCGTGACCCCCCTCCACATCCCCCTGCGAGGCCGAGCCTGGAACGAGCCGGAGCAGGCGGCGACGCGGCTTGCCGTGGCGCCGCATGCGTAGGCGAGTCCGTCATACTCCGTCGTCCCCCTGTCTATCTTAGGGGTGTGGCTCCAGGGGTTGTGCGCGCGTCCCCTTTTAATGGAAAAACAAAAATGATGTCATTTGTACTGCTTGCACCAACGTTGAGTACTGCACTTCGTGTAGCAAGTGTGTGTGTTATGGCCCTTGTCGTTCTTCATTTATGCATGTACTGGACTTCATGTATACACTTGTTGGACTGCCTTATGTTCGTTCTGTGAACTGTATTCACGTTTGTTTAGAAATGTATACGGATTATATTTTTTTAGATATATCAATATTAATTTTTAAGGTTGTGAACTGCATTAATTTTTTTCTTTTTTATGTCCGAGTTTGTAGTCAAATTACCTAATTTTTTTGTTTAATGTTGGTTTTGAATATGTTTTGTATGTGAATAGTATGTTTTGGTATCACTCATTAAATTTTTCAAAGTTGTGTAGATACTTGTTCTAATGGAAACTAATTTCTGCGAAAGCAATTGTTCACAAGCCAACTTACATCGTTTTTATAAAAGAAATGTTCGATATGAAGCAACAGACATTATCAAAATCTTGCATACATGAAAGAAAGAACAACACAACGGCTAAAGTAAAGTGAACCCAACACAACCCTGATTTTTTCTAGTTGCTGTATTGGATTACAACCTTTTTCTTCTTCTTCTTTTCTTCTTTATCTCTTTTTGCCCTGTCTAGTCCCATTATGACATCGTAGATGATTCTCCAAGACTCATATGTTGCGAATGCATCTATTGCTGCATACTTGATAAGCTTTTCTGGCAGCGGGAAAAATCCCCACAGAGTATGGTCCTCCTTGCGGTTAATTTTTTTCTTCATGTCATGGTAGTGAATGTCTATCATCCAGCCAGCAACATCAGCCAAAGAGTCAAACTTCTTTTTATTGTATGGGTCTCTCCATTCCACCTGAATATCAATGTAGTTGTCGGAGTTGATCTCCAAACCAGATACCTTCAGCTTGCTTTTGTCTCCTTCAATAGCGAATCCAACGAAGGTGTACTCATCATTCATCAGGAATTTGTCTAGTTCCATTGGCCTGCAATATATTTGTATAGAGTGAATATAGTTTATTTCCTTAGAAGTAGCAATGTTTTTTTGTGTTTTTCTGAAACTGAACTGCAATATGAATATCTGAATCTGTTGCATTGAGCAGTTGCTAATACTTTGTTCAACATAACTATTAAATCTGATAATAGACTGCATAAACAATGCATGTTTTGTGTATGCTTGTATTCTTGAACCTAAATTCATACATGTTTTGTATGGTAATGTTGCAGTGAAGAAAATATAATTAAATTGCGTGTATTGCTAGATAATATAATTCAAGAATTGAACACATGAGTGAGATACATGGAGCCAGATCAAAACTGTCAATAAATTCACGTGTCATGCTTTTTCAAGAATGAGAACCAAAGGTTAAATATTATGGCAATTGCAGTGAAGAAAATTTAAAATCAATATTGACAAGCAATAGTTATTCTTACCTGTCTTTAGCTGCAGATATGTGGTAGACAAGACATTCTTTTTGTACGCATAGTTGTAGCACCGCTGCATGCTGTGGCCTCTCATAGTGTGTGTACTCGACATCAACGCCCACTAGTTTGACGGGCATTCCGCCGAGCTTCCTCCTGAACGTGGACAACATCTTGTCCACGTCTTTTCCCTTGCTTGTGCAAAGGACATGGAGCTTGTGATTTCCGTGGAGGTGGACGTCGTGGAGCTCCCTGGTGTACTTGCGGCGCTGCTTGTACAGAGGTGCATCCGCCATGATTCTCCTCTGCTCTCTGGTGTTTTTTATAGAGAGAGAGGTTAGTGAAAGGAAGAGCGGAGAAGAAGATGCAATGGGGTTTTTGGGGTGGACGAAGCAGTTGTGTTTTCTCCTCTACTCTCCTCTGGTCTCCTTGACAGGACGTGGGAGAGGTGGAGCGGGGCGGTAGCGTGGTGGGGCTCTGTTTTTAAGTTACGTGGCAACTGCCAATAGGTTTTGCTATGAGGAGGCTCTTGTTAGTGCGTTGGAAATCCGGAACGTCGTCGCCTCTTTTTTCATGATTAGATCACTGTATTCACGCAACTGTCAGAAAATATGATGATTGTGTCTTCGGTCAATTGTACAAGTCAGTGCACTTCTTTTCTATCAAAAACAAACTTCTCAGGTCCACGTAGTGTACTGTAGTATGATTCACACAGATGTACTTTTTTTCTTATCTTGATGGTGTTCTTTCTTTTCTTCTCTTGATTTTTTTGGTAATACAGTGTTTGTGTTGATGGAGAGTAGTGTGGCTAGGGGTGTCGGAGTGCTTTGGTTAAGTAACAGGGCTGCATTCTTATTTCAACCATACTGCATTGCAGAGTGAAGATAACTGTAATTCATTAAAAAAATACTAGTTTGTTCTTCCACGTGGAGAACTGCATTGTTATACGTCTTTGACTGCATCTGTACATTGACATCGCGCTTCCTGTGTTTTATTTATTAATATTCTTACAGTGCCGATGCACATTTTATTTTGTTTGTTGTTATTCATTTAAAAATGTTTGTAATTTTTCTTTTTGATGTTTTATTTTTGAACATATTGTTTTTTCTTAGTGGGTTTTGTTGGCCCTGTGTTCTGGTTGTGAAGACGCAATTGGGCCCTAGTCTACCTGTGAGCACGGCTGGTTCCCGGTGCGTTGTGTGCGGTCTATTGTTTAGTCCCACCTCGCCCGCGGAAGGTGCGCCCGACATGTTTATAAGCGGTGGCGAGGCCTCTGTGTCGAACTCCTCTTGTTACTTATTTGGGCGCTTGAACACGACGCTCGTAGCTGTATGCTCTCTGACCTGTGGGCCCATGTGTGGCCGGCCCCATGCACTGTGACTCAGAACGACTCGCCTTCCGTGGGTGCAGATCTATTACGAGACTGGCTGGGGTCGGTAGCACCTGGGTGGTCAATTTTTTTTCTTTTTATTTTTCTCCCTTATGTGTTTTTTCAATGTTGGGGTGTGCACTGCATTGACCAGAGTTCTGTACTGCATGTGCACGAATTTCGTACTGCATGAACAGTTCTCATTTTTTTATTCCCGTGTTTTTTCTATTATATAGTCTTTTTTCCCCAATGTATTGTAGTGCACTGTTTAGTAAATCATACGCGTAATGCGTTGATTATGGTTCTGTACTGCATGTTCATATATTTCTGTACACCATTGATTATTTACGTGTTTGCCTTATGTGTTTTTTCAATGTCGGGGGTGTGCACTGCATTGATCAGGGTTTTGTACTGCATGTATACGAATTCCGTACTGCATGTGCAGTTCTCATTTTTTTATTCCAGTCTTTTTGCTGTTATGTGATCGTTTTTTCCAATGTATGGGAGTGCACTGCTTAGTAAATCATACGCGTAATGGGTTGATTATGGTTCTATACTGCACGTTCATATATTTCTATCCTTCATTGTTTATTTATGTGTTTGCGTCTTTCCTTTTCTGGTTTTGCTCTCATGTATTCTTTTTTCAAATTTAGGTTCGTGTATTGCTTTGTTGGGTATGTTAAGACTTCATTTGACAGATTCTGTACGGCATTCGTGCACGACTTGCACTACATGCGTCCTGTTTGCATTCTGTATGACAATTTCATCACCAGCAAACTAAGTTGAACAGAAAGCAAACTAACATAATCAGAGTTCATCATTACAAAGCGATTCTGCATGGCAAGCAAACTAGGTTCAGCACACAAGCAAACTAACGATACATAAGCAAACAACACAAAGGAAATTTGATGATAATTCTAAAAGAACGCTGGCAATGTTGGCTCCTGGCCGGCACCATCTTCTTGTTCACCACTCAGGCTCTCCCCATGCCCAGCTGCTCCTGGCGCGCTTCTTGGGGGGCTCCTCCTTCTCCAGCTTTGCACGGCAAAGGCCGTCTTGGGTGATGGTGATGCGGTTCCATATCTCGTACACTGCGTAGGCGTCCTTTGCCGCGTACTCGATGTGCCTCCTGGATAGAGGCAGCGTGGCCCAGCGCTGGTGCTCGTCGTCGGTGATCTTCTTCTTCATGTTGCTGTAGTAGTCGTCGATGATCACGCCGGAGACGTCCCCGAGGGAGTCCAACAGCTTGGTTGCCTCGGGCACCCTCCACTCCTTCTGGATGTCGACGAGGTTGGCGACCTCCAGTTTGACGCGCTCCGGCCTGGTTTTGTCGCCGTCGATGGAGAAGCCTGGAAAGGTGTACCTGGGGTCGGCGAGGAAGTTGTCGAAGACGGTGCACCTTTCAGTGTCGCTCATTTGGAAGAGCAGCACCGGGTGATTCTTGCCGATGGACAGTTGGCAGAGGGCGGGTTTCTGCGTCGCTTCAGGGTCGTTGTCATACTCGAGATCAATGCGGACGATCTTGTGGCGCTGGAGGCTAAGGTGGCGCTCGTACTGCGCGAGGGTGATCACCATTTGGTTCTTGTCGTTGGTGTGGATGACGTGCAACTTGGTGTTGCCGTGCGCCTCCACGGCATTGTTGCCCTTGTACTCGTCGGTGAACGTCATTGCTGGTGTCACGGCTTGGTGCTTTTGCGTTGATATGGGTCGATTTGGTGTGAGCGCAATGGACACTTGTGTTGTTGTGGATGAGAAGGCCTTTGGCAGGGGTCTGAATTTAAGGGGAAGGGCGCGGGGTCGGATGGCCTCGTTGGATGAACTGCACGATCGCGCTGATGATGCGGTTGTGCAGATCGTGGGTTGTTTTTGCATCTGTGATCGTGGGCTTGTGGCGATGGAACTGCTCCGATCAGGTGGTTGTATGCGAAGGTGGGTTTTTTTAAGGTCCGTATGTTTTATTTTTGATGAGCACATTCTTTTTAACCACCACTTTTTTCTATGCGAATGGGCATTTTGTCATGTTTTATACATGCATCCTGTGCGATAATGAACTGCATTCGTATATAGTCCTGCACTGCATCTGCTAGAATACAGTACTGCACTTGTGTACACATGTGCGTACTTCACTGTTTTTTGAGTTTATTTATTCGTGTAGGGTAATCGGGAACTGGATTGCCATACCGCACTGCATCGTCTAACGTAATGCACTGCATTTTTTACAGCCACGTACCGCATCTTGTTTTTGCTTGTACT
>NC_041381.1:398501490-398523534 GCF_002162155.2 Triticum dicoccoides
GAGGTCCCCTCCTTTTTTTAACTTATTGTTTTTTCTTAGTTGGCCTTGTTGGGCCTGTGTTCGGCTAGTTTAGAGACGCATTTGGGCCCAAGTCGGCCTATAAGCACGGCTTGGTTCCCATTTCGCTGTGTGTGCGTCCTAATGTTTAGTCCCACCTCGCCCGCGGAAGGCGCGCTCGACCTGTTTATAAGTGCTGGCGAGGCATACTGGTCGAACTCCTCCGTATACTTATCTGGGCGCTTATACACGGCGCTCGGAGCTATACGCCCTATGACCTGTGGGCCCATGTGTGGCCGGCCCCATGCACTGTGACTCAGAACGACTCCCCTTCTGTGGGTGCAGACCTATTACGAGACTGGCTAGGGCGGTAGCACCTAGGTGGTCAATTTTTTTCCTTTGTAACTTTTTCAACGTTGGGGCGTGCACTGTTTTTTAGTAAATCATGTGTGCACTGCATTGATTTAGTTTCAGTACTACATGTGCACGCATACCGTACTGCACATTTTTTGCACTACATTTTTGTGCACTGCATCGGTATCATTTTTCTTTTGTTTTTCCTCTTTCGTATCCTTTTTTCTTAGTGTACGGGTGTGCAGTGTTTTTGTGCCCCTATGCGCACTGCATTCGTCATAGTTTTGTGCTGCAGGTGTACACATTTTTGCACTGCGTGCATCCTTCTTTGTGCCAAAAAGCATGTAATGCACTTCGTGCACACATATAGTGAACTTCCTGGTACGAATTTGGAGAACTGCACACATAAAATGGTCTGTGGATTATAATTTTTTAGAGTATTATTTTTTAATGATATGTGGTTTTGTTCGTGGGAATTACTGCAGTTAAAGTACACCTTCTTTTTTCGTTACTCTTTCTTTGTTAACATAAGCCTTTATTGATTGTCCTTTATTCTTGGGAACATAATTTCCATCAAGTCCCCTTTAATTTCAGTTTTGACCTTTTTGCATTCCTCTTATATAAATGAAGGCTAACTTATGCCGTTGCTTTGCATTTCATTTTCTCCTCTAGCCGCAAGTTCTCTCCTTTCTCCAGCCTATTATTATTTTTTTGCTTTTCTTGGTTTTTGCTGTGATGGCTCCAAGCCCCTGTGCGTATCTCTTCTGCTGCGGCCATGGTTGTGGTGTGCCGACGCACTGCAATTGTTCAGTTTGCTCGCAGGTCCATCGTGCTCGTCATGGTGGGAAGGTATTATGCCGAACTGGGCGAGCCGAGCAGCTTGCATATGGTATAGTATTCACGGAAGGATTGAATATGGGCCAGATCAACGTATCTGCATTCTATTCTGCGCTGCTTCGCCGTGGCCTTGGCTGCACGAGTCCTTTTGTCCATCAGCTTACGCCAACAGATGTGGAGACTCACTACAAGATGGTATGTTTCGTTAGATATGATTTTTTTTCTTAGTGTTTTTTTGTATAATTCCATTGTATTCTGAACTTGTACTAATTTAGGAACGCACTTTTTTCTTTGTTTTTTGAAGTGTACTGCAATGTGTTCTTATTTTCTTGTTTTTTTGCTTGTGTGAATGTAGCTTATGTTTTAGTTTACATGTTAGAATATGTGAACTGCTTATATATTAGCTGAGTAGTTCATATTTCTACATTTTTTCAAATTTGTATGGTGTGTACTACATGTAGCTAGACTACAGTACTGCATTATAGTTCTAAGCGAACTGCATTTTTGCAAGTTCCATACTACAGATTGAAACGTTTTATATGTACTGCTTGTTGGACTGTTGTGCACTTCATCTATCTCTATTCACAATATGAGAATTGTACTGCTAGTTTCGTTCTGAAACAGTTTTATTATTTTTTACAGAAAATTCCTCAACGAGCTGTTAGGTATGTGCGGCTCAAGAAGAAAGGAATTCTTCAAGTTGTTCTTGGTAATGGATACCTTCAACTAGCCAAGTACAGTGTAGGCGTTGACGAGCGACTGTGTCTGCACAAAGGGTGGAAGGAATTTGTCATTGATAGTGGCCTGAAGTCTGAGCAAGTGGTTGTCCTGAACTTCTTTGAACTCGAGGATCGTACTGTTAGAATCACGTTTGACATGATTGTCTAAGGTTATGAGGTTGATTTGTAATAACTACTTTTGCGTGTTGAACGCTTCATCTTTTTGATGTGTTTTGTAATAAGCACTTTTGTGATCTGAACCGCTTCAATTATCATTCAACGGGAAATTTGTGTTTGCATGGTTACAATATGTGAACTTCTTATATGTCAGCTGAGCACTACATGTTTCCACATTTTTCCCAATTTGCATGGTGTGTACTGCACGTAGTTAGTCTATAGTACTGCATGATAGTTCGAAACGTAGTGCATAATTGCAAGTTCCATACTTCATATTGAAATGCGTTTTATATGTACTACTTGTTGGACTGCAGCGATCTAACATCATTTTTACATGTTTTTTGAATCAAAATGTGTCAATGTTTTACTCAAGACTGCTATATATATATATGGTATACTCTATATACCATTTTCTCCTTGCATGGTTTCCACAAAATTTAAACTGATACATAAGCCATAGAGATAAGCAAATTGCTATGCATACGATTAATTTATTGTCTGTTCATCTATTTGGTCGTTAACCTGCTGCTTCTGCGCGGTGACTGGAGCGTGTCTAACATCGCACTTTCTTTTGTTTTCCATGGCAGTGTTGCTGGTTCTTGTCTCTGCACCTTTGTGTTTGTAGCCCCTCGCGTGCCGGTTGATGGCTGCTTTCGTTTTTTAGCGCTGTGAACTACATCCTTCTTTGTTCCACGCTTACTGGTTGATGGCTGCTTTGGTTTTTCAGCGATGTGGACTGCATCCTTCTTTGCTCTCTACGTGCTGGTTGATGGCTCCTTTGGTTTTCCAGTGCTGTGAACTGCATCCTTCTTTGCTCCCCGCGTGCTGGTTGTTGGCTGCTTTCGTTTTCCAGTGCCGTGAACTGCATCCTTCTTTGCTCCTACCTTGTTTTTTGAAAGTGGTGTTGTTCTCGTTTTTTTCTGTACAGCAGCATTTCCTTGTGGTGGTCTTGTTGATATTGTTTCTTCATGTTCTTCGTCCTCTTCACTCTCTTCAGTCTCTTCACTCTCTTCTTCCCCTTCATCATCTTCATCATCTGTTTCTTCATAAGCCTCTGTTTCTTCAGTTTCTTCACGTTCTTCGTCCTCTTCACTCTCTTCTTCTTCCTCCTCTTCTCCGTCTGCTTCTTCATAAGCTATTTCTTCTTCAGTTGTGTCACCATCTTCTTCTTTGATCTCACCTTCTTCGTCTTCCTCATTTTCTGATCTTTTTCTTTTTCTTTTGGGGCAGGTTCTTGAATTGTGTCTCTTCCTCCTTTTGCAGATGCTACAACGTCTCGGTTTCGTCCATTTCTTAGTGTTGTGAGTGGAATTTCTGTTTTGTTGTGCATCTCCATGTCATCGTTTTTCTGGTTCATTTCTTTTTGTAAACGTTCTGGAATTATGGCCGCTGATTGCATTACATGTTTTGCACCTTCTTACTCTGAGTGGGTGACCATCACTGTCCAGCTCAGGCCGCGGCTTACTGTTTTTGTCATCATTTTTCTCCTTGCATGCCACCTTTTTCTGGGTTGCGTCTCCCCCTTTCTTTCTTCCTCTTGTGTTTGAAACAGGAGGTGGAATAATTGTTTCCTTTTTGATAGCACCAGTTCCGATGTGTTCAGTATTTTCTACTTGCTCGACATTATTGTCATGCTGGTATTTCTCTGCTTGCTTTAGTTTTGCTGCTTCTTCTTCTTCTTCGTTGAGCATGTCAACTTCCTCTATCAGTGCCCTCATACCACACAACGCTCTGTGGCACCCAGCGTCGGACCTTGTCCCTCTGTTTGCAAGGTCCATTGCTGTTTCTGTCAACAATTTTCTACAGCAAAAAAGCGAGGTTCCATCTGGTGCTGTTTGTTCGTAGTCTCTTCTGTCAAACGTTGCATCTGATCTTGCGTTACGGGTGTATCTTTTCTTGATGTACACCTCAGGAATGTTGAGTACTCTCAATTGAGAATGCATGCATAATACATGGACGCAAAAGAGGCCTACAGGTAAACACATAATTTTTTTTGTTCTGTAAGTGAAGTGCATGAAATTAGTAAACATATTTCTTTTCGTTATTTCTTCATTTTTAAAGAAGTGAACATCATTTGGTTTTGTGAATTACTCATGCATGTGTACTTTTAAAGTTCATTAAGTGAGCTTTCGTGCATGACTATGAGAATCTAATTTTTTTTTGCTAGGAGTCTTACATGTGTGTGTCCAGAGTTTGCACTCACATTTGTAGACACCTTTCTGTTCATCAGCGACCACTTGGAAATTATGCCTTGCCCAGTCAAATGCATCAGATACTTTGTCGGGTTCTCAGGGCACCGTTCTGCTCTGAATGCAGTGCTACGATAGAGTGTTTCTTTGAAATCTGCAAACACTGCCCTTGTATACACTTTAGATAGCTGAACTTCGAAGCCAAACTGTGTTGTTGTTTTTACCTCTGACTGCATGATCACAAATGCACTGTTACGAACCAGAGAAATGAAAAAATTGTTTGTTTTTGTAGTCATATTTTTTTAGCAGTTTTGATTGACATTTTGTTTACCTCATTTGCTACTGTCTCTGCGTGCTCGACGGCCTTCCTGGTCTGAATGCACTTGTACACCTGTTGAGCAAACAGATGGAGATCATGCTTCTCCCTGACAAAATTTTTCTTCAGTATGCGGTTCATGCTCTCGCTTCTCTGTGTGGAAGTCATCCGAGCACAGAAAATTTCCTTGTAGTAAGCTGAGATCCACTCGTTCCTGTCATCCCACAGCGAATTCATCACTTCGTTGTCTTGCAAGTTGTACTTCTGAATGAGGTTCTTCCATGCTCGTTCAAATTCTGACGGCATTAGTGGGTGGTTCAGCACTGCATTGAGTTCGTCCTTGAGCTTCTCGTGCGCCTTATACAACAAGGCGAGGTGGTCCTTGTACTTCTTCATGATATGCCACCGACACAGCTTATGCAGAGTTTGTGGGAGGATAGTTTTTAATGCTGCCTTCGTCGAAGAACACTGGTCTGAGAAGAGATAAACAATGTTTTTTATTAAGTTGTTTGCGTGTGTGCAAGATAGATGGAAGAAATATAAGTGTAGAAAACAAAACGTAAGTATGCAGTTTTTTTATTTTTTGTACCTGTGAGCATGTAGATTGGCGGCATGTTGTTCATACACCTCAGAAAGGTTTTGAAAACCCACTCGAATGATGGTATTGTTTCATCTCGGACGAGTGCAACAGCAAATATGGTGCTCTGTAGATAATGGTTCACCCCCACAAACACTCCCAATGGCATGTGGACTTTGTTAGTTTTATACGTCGTGTCAAATGTAACGCAGTCTCCAAAATCTTCATACGATCCTCTGCAACTTGCGTTCGCCCAAAAGACGTTTCTTACACGGTTATCTTCATCAACCTGATAATCATAGAAGAACTCTGGGTTTATCTTTTGCATATTCTTGAAGAAATCTAGAAGTTTCTTGACATCATCTTCAGACTCTTCTCTGGCAAACTTTTGTTTCCTGCATTTTCAGAGACAATGTGTCACACCCTAGCTAGTCATGCATTAGAGTGTTGCATCATGTTTACTCTTTCAGCAGAAACCTGAAATGGGGATGACAGAACCCCCAGTCCCCTCTGAAACCAACTAGGGTTACTAAAATAATTTTCAATGAACCTGAAATGCCCTTCTAAAATGCCCATCATTTTTGTCTTGGTTCAGAACCTCTGCAAAAGTGGTGCACATTTTCCTAGGCCATCCTAAGGTTTCTTTGAATTAAATCATAGATATCTGAATTTGGGCATTTAAAATAATATAAAATATTTAAATGCTCAAATATCTCCAAACTAAAATGTTTCATGTTGGAAATAATCCAACTATGGACCAGGAGTAGTTTGGTGAATTTTGGAGTTGCCTAGGTATTTTAATTAATTCAACACAGTTGCAGACATATTAAATAAAACAGAAAACAAAAAAAGAAAGGGGAAAGACTTACCTGTGCGGCCCAGCCAGCTGGCCGGCCCAGCTAGCAGCCGACCCAGCCCAACACTGTAGCTCCCCGTCGTCTTCCTCCCCACGCCCCGAAGCTGCTGCGTGCTCGCGCGCGCGTGGCCGCGCGGCCACCTCCTGCTTGCCGACGCCCTCCTGGCCGCGTGGACGACGCCCGCAGCCCGTCCCGATCCCCCCTGCTCTCGCTCACTCTCCCCCGTTTCTCCCTCGCTCTCTCTCGCTCTCGGCCGAAGCACACCGTCGCCGCCGTTCGCCTTAGCCACTGCCTCCGGCCACCCCTCGCTCCCCCGAGTAGCTCAGAAGCTCCGCCACAACTCCCTCTTCCTCCCCACCGCTCCACGAGTCCCCGGAAGCCCTGCATCGCCGCCACGTCGCCGTTCCCCTCTTCGGGCTCCGACCACCGTCGCCGACGAATTCGCCGTCTCCAGCGCGTCCCCGAGCCCGCTTTGACGCCCACTGCAACCGCGGTGAGCTACGCCACCGTTTCCCCCTCTTCTCCCCCTCGATCCCTCACCGTAGCTTCATCTCCACCACGGCCGAACCTCCGCCGTCGCCGAGCTCGCCGTCGACGCAGCTCCGCTGACCATTTGGTCACCCCGGCGAGTCCAACGCGTTCACAGAACCCAGTAGAGCATCCCTAGCGCCTCACTTTGCTCGACTTCGAGCTCCAACACCGTTCCCATGCACGACCGAACCCCGGCGGCCGCAACCGAGCTCGCCGCCGTCGACTCCGGCCACCCCGACCCCAACGGACTCCGCCAAGAGCCGCGGGTCGTCCTCAGCTTCACTCCGGTGATCTCCGCGGTCCATTTGGTGGCCGAAACGACCAAAACCACTATCGCCGCCGCACTGTTGGTCGCCGCCGGCCAGAACTCCGGCGAGCTGACGTGGCCTAGCTAATTAGCCACTAAACCACCACCTACAGACACTGACAAGTGGGCCCAGGGCTTAGTCAAAGCTAACCAGCCCGGGGTCAACGCGGGATTAGCCCCTGTGACACTGACGTGTGGACCCCACACGTCAGGTTTGACCCGAGCCAGCTCTGTTGACCTGCTGATGTCACTGTGATGTCAGGCTGACGCAGTAAATGATATTTCTGGATTTAAATTAAATCAGGAAATTCAGAATATTATTTAAACTTCAAAAATTCATAACTTTTATTCTGTAACTCCAAATTGGACAAATTATATATGAAAAATGATCAGAAAAATCCAATCTATCCATCTGTACTATTTTCATGCATGACCAAACAAGTTAAATTTATGTTTTAATCAGAACAAGGAAAGGAACTTTAAAAGGCCATATTTGAATTTGAAATTTGAATCTTTGATTCAAATTTGCTCAAACACTTCTGGCTTTAGTTGCATTAGCCCAACACACTCATATTGCCATGTTCCATGCATGCATCATATTGTTGCATATTGTTTGGTAATGTTGTGTATCGGTATCCTTTGCGACAGGATCTGTTCCCGAGGAGTACCGTGATTACCCTAACGAAGAACCGTATCCGTGCAACGAACCATCAGGCAAGCAACCAACCATTTGATCATATCGATACAATCCCATGTTCTCGCTCCTGCTCTATTTTACTGCATTAAGACAACGCGATTCAAACTGCTGTGTGCTACGGTAGTTGAACCCATTTCCTCTGCATGACCTGTCATTGCCACAGTAACTAGATGAAACCCACTAGCATGTGTAGGAGTTGATTGAGCCATATGTATGTGTTGTTCCTACCTTGCTATGCCTGCTATGCTTAGAGTCGTGTCAGGTCTGGTTCATCTGGGTGATGGGCTAGAGTGAAATGATTATGTCGGTAATGAGAGTGGTGTGGTGAACACGATTTGGTAAAGGTATCGATGAGAGGCCATGTAGGAGTACATGGTGGGTTGTTTCATTGAAGCCGACCTTAAGCACTGAGATCTGTATGTGTGATTTAAGATACAGCTACTACCATGCATTGGGCCCGAAACCAATGGACCCTCTCGACTTCTTATTCACCCTAGTTCTCCGTCCAGGAGTTGCAAGTAGTTTCTGGTGTTTGTAGCCTACTGGAGGCCGTGGACAGCGCTGACCGTAGGGGTGGGCTGTGATGCGGTAGGTATGTGGCACGGTGTACCGAATACCCGTTAGGTATCTCGGGAACCCTGTTCACATCGTTCGGGGCCGTATGGGAAACCTCGGCCGGACTCCCTGCGGATGGAACCTGAATAGGCGATAAACCTGGACTGGAGGCTTAGGTGATTAGGTAGGTCGTGGCCGACACCCACGTTGGGCTTCCGCTTGAAGGTTACCGAGTACATGTCGTGTAAACGACGATAAGTGGTGAGAGCGTGTATGAAGAAGTACACCCCTGCAGGGTTATCATGATCTATTCGAATAGCCGCGTCCGCGGTAAAGGACTACTTGGTTGCCTATACAGTTCATAGACAAGTAAATGGAAACTACTAAAAGCCTCAAGATAAGTGTGAGTGCCGAGGATGGCTCTTCCGTAGGAAGACGGAGGTGGATCCTCGGTAGTGTATTGAAGTGGTGAGTAGTGGACTCGTGTGCGCAAAACTATTTCAAATGGAGTATCGTAAGATAGTCTAGCCAAGAGTCAAAGCTGGCTTGCTGCAATAACTCCACCAACCCTTCTTGATACTATGCATGTATGTAGGATCTGATGTAAGTCTTGCTGAGTACCTTTGTACTCATGTTGCTATAATCTACGCTTTTACAGAAGACGCTGCAACCCCTTCTGATGGGTTCTATGTAGACGTTGACATCAACGAGTAGGCTAAAGACCCAGGTGGTGACCCTGAGCTTGTGATGGACCACGTAGTATAGTTAGGCTTTCCAAGCCTCTTTTATTTTACTAGTTGTCTGTACTCAGACAAGTTACTTCCGCTGTTGGCTTGTATGACTGTATGACTTGTATGTTGGGTCGTGAGACCCGTACCTGTGTGTATGATATGTATGGCTCCCTGAGCCTTAAATAAAGTACTTGTGTCATAGAGTCATGTTGTGATGCTTCGTTGTATTTGCACATATCGGGCATATTGTGTGTATGATTGAAATGCTTGGTATGTGTGGGATCTGACTATCTAGTTGTTTATCTTTAGTAGCCTCTCTTACCGGGAAATGTCTCCTAGTGTTACCGCTGAGCCATGGTAGCTTGCTACTGCTCTGGAACACTTAGGCTGGCCGGCATGTGTCCTTCTTCGTTCCTGTGTCTGTCCCTTCGGGGAAATGTCACGCTTTGAGTACCGGAGTCCTGTTAGCCCGCTACAGCCCGGTTTACCGGAGTCCTGCTAGCCCAGTGCTACAGCCCGGACCCACTTGCTGATGACCGACACGTTCGAAGCTGGGTCATGGGTGCCTGTCCCTGTAAGTCTGTGCCACTTTGGGTTTACGACTAGTCATGTCAGCCCGGGCTCTTTATCATATGGATGCTAGTGACACTATCATATACGTGAGCCAAAAGGCGCAAACGGTCCCGGGAAAAGGTAAGGCGACACCCGTGGGAATACCGTGCGTGAGGCCGCAAAGTGATATGAAGTGTTACCGGCTAGATCGATGTGACATCGAGTCGGGGTCCTGACAGCGTTGGCATCAGAGCCGGACTGCCTGTAGGTTCTCCAAGCCAAACTGGTCGATGTTGAGTCTAGAAATTCTTTAGTTATATGTAGGGGAATTGTTTGTGGGATGGAACGTAAGGCTCTTTTTACTCCTTATACCTTGTGACTTTCTGATCTGAGTCAGTCCATTCTTCCACCGGGGGTTAAGGAATTAGGATCTGTTCTCTCTATCAGGTTCACGTGTTACTAATCAGTAGTACCTTATAAGTTTGATGGTTATTAGCCTAGCTCAGTTCTACTACCACATTATGTTGTTAGAATGGTTCCAGAACTTTGATGTGATGATGTTGAGTGTGTACGAAATCCTTTGTCAAATGTCTCAATATCCTTTTTGAGCATTTACAGCTGTTATGCTGCCGAAATTTTGCTAGAAATTCTAATGCCTTTGCATTATAATTGTGCTTTCAGATGGCCACTCGCGACCTCAATCAAGTGGTTCGCCTGACTCGATGCCTAGATGTACCCGGCCATACTGCTAAGTTGGTCAGGGTAATGACTGAGGCTGGATACCGCTGGTATCCTGAGTACACGGTCGAAGAGCAATTCCGAGATTTTAATCAAAGCCAGTATCTCTGCACTGTCAGGATATTTCCATCTTATCCTGGATCCACTGAGCCTCTTCACTGCTCCTATGGACTCGGGGTTACTATCGAGATGGCTGTGCAGGATGCCGCCTACTCTATGATGACCATTATGCGAGTCAGATCTGGGTTATTTCGGGACTCTGATTTCCGGTATATGCCAGGATCACTTCCGGGAGCACAAGGATATCTCCAAGCCATTTATGCTGATTCCACTCAGGAGGATTCACGAACTCGCACCACTGCTGAGATGCTCGAGGATAAGGACCGTGAAAATCGGGCCTTAAGGTTAGAGCTCTTCAATACCCGTGCTGACCACTGGGCCACTTTGACTCGGTTCGCACCGGCGGTGCAAGCTGGATATTCAGATATGCGCGATCTCTATCCTGTGAGATCTGCTCTGCCAGACGTGATGGTTTGGCGTGATGTAGGAGGCATCACCCCACCTCGCGGTCCCCGCAGGCCACCGTTTGTTGGTCCACGACCTCATCCTAGCCCCTATGGTCCACAAGCTCCGCGAGACCGTCTGTTTCCGGATGATCATGTTGAACTTCCAGGCTATGGAGGTGACTTCTACGAGGACTACTACGGATCGGTCTGAGTTAGTAGTAGTATCACTAGTTCGCACTAGCTGTGTCGTCTATTGTCCTGCGTGTCTCGTGGGATATGACCTAGTTTGTACTCTTCCGGAGATGTAGAAAAATAATGTATAGGAGTTTGGAATGCCTCCGATGAGATGTAATCCTCTTTTCACCGTATTAGTACTTGCTTGGTCTTGTACTAAACCTGTATGGTGTGTATGACGATGGAATAAAGAAGCAGTTTCTGTATCTACCATGTCATACGGATGATCATCTTGCACTCCGAGTTATTCCTTGCATTATGTATCCTATGTCGGAATTTTATCATTCTGACTAAATCATTGTCTTGTTTACCTAGGATGGTCAACACGCGCGCCAACCCTGCTTCTCAAGAGCAGGCCGAAGGCAGTGAAGCCAGGAATGAAAATCTGCCTCATCCTCCTTCACTAGCCGAGGTGATGATGGAAGCTGAGAGAAACAAGCGGGAGACAAACCGTTTGTTGGAGCGTATTGAACAGAATACAGCACACCATCAGAGGGCTAACGTGGTGTCACTTAGTGATTTTATCAAATTGCATCCACCCATGTTCCACCACTCCGTCGAGCCTCTCGACGCTGATGACTGGCTTCGCAGTATTTCTCACAAGCTGCGTTCCGCGCTGGTAGCGGAGGCTGACAAGGTCACCTTTGCCGCATATCATCTTGAAGGCCCCGCCAGTCTTTGGTGGGAGAATTATGGAGCTATGCGCCCAGCGGGCCATGTCACTACTTGGGCTGAGTTCAGCGAGGCTTTCCGTGAACATCACATTCCGGAGGGTCTCATGGACCGTAAGCGTGAAGAATTTTGCAATTTCACCCAAGGCCGACTTTCTGTGGATGCCTATAGCAGAGAGTTTGGTAAGCTCGCCCGATATGCAACTGAGGAAGTGTCTACTGACGCCAAGAAGCAAGCAAGGTTCTGCAAGGGCCTTAGTCCTGAGCTTCGCCGTGATCTCCGTCTGCATGAGTGCACATCTTTTCCGAAACTTGTCAACAAAGCCATCAGTGCTGAAACTGGTCAGACAGACTATGACGCAACACGCAAGCATGGACGTGACATGGGTTCCTCATCCGGTGCTGGTCCTCAGAAGCGCCGCGTGTGGGTACCCAACACCGCCTTGCCACCCAGGTTCACACCGAGGCTATCTTTCCAGGCGCCTCGCCCCGCTCAACAGTCTGCTCCAGCTAAGCCCTATGGGGGTCCAACCAATAATGCTCCTCCACGTACCAGTTCCGTGACTTGTTTCAAGTGTGGGGAATCTGGTCACTATATGCGTGAGTGTCCCCAGACCAACCCCAATCAATCTGCTAAAGCTGCTGGCCGTGGCAAGCCGACAGGGAAAGTATTCCACGCTAAACCGGTCACCGCTTCACGTGGCCAGGTCAATTGTATCTCTGCCGAAGAAGCTCAAGAAGATCCCAACGTCGTTCTCGGTACGCTTCTTGTTAACTGCCACCCGGCATCTGTTCTTTTCGATTCAGGAGCCTCTCATTCTTTTATATCTGAAAATTATGCTCGTTTGCACAACGTTGCATTCTGTGACTTGCCATCCTCTATGGTAATTCAAACCCCGGGATCCAAATGGCAAACTTCTAGAGTAAGCCATGGAAATGAAATCCAAGTCGACAGACTTGTTTTTCTCGCATCTTTGATAGCCCTTAAATCTTCAGATATTAATATCATTTTGGGTATGGACTGGATGTCAGCTCATCAAGCCAAAATTGATTGCTTCTCTAGGACTGTTCAACTCACCCATCCTTCGGGGAAGATAGTTAATGTCTTGACCCGAATAGCCAAGCGACAATTATATTCTCTTAACGCCAGCCCTTTACCAGACCTTGAGGACGTTCCGGTAGTCCGTGACTTTCCGGATGTCTTTCCAGAGGAATTGCCAGGTGTTCCACCTGACAGGGATGTCGAGTTCATAATCGACCTCATCCCCGGAACCGTTCCGATTGCTAGAAGACCCTATAAGATGGCACCCCTAGAACTAGCCGAGCTTAAGAAACAACTCGATGAGTCCTTGAAAAAGGGTTTCATCCGCCCTAGTTCATCTCCGTGGGCTTGCCCCGTCCTATTCGTTAAGAAGAAGGATGGTACGGACCGGATGGTTGTAGATTACCGACCTGTCAATTTGGTCACAATCAAGAACAAATACCCGCTTCCCAGGATCAACGATCTGTATGATCAGCTCGCTGGATCCTCAGTCTTCTCCAAGATGGATTTGAGGTTGGGCTACCATCAAATCAAAATCAGAAACGGGGACATCCCTAAAACGGCCTTTGTTACTCGTTATGGCCAATACGAGTACACCGTCATGTCCTTCGGTTTAACCAACGCTCCAGCCACCTTTTCTCGGTTAATGAACTCAATCTTCATGGAGTATTTGGACAAATTCGTCGTAGTTTATCTCGATGATATACTCATCTACTCCAAGAACAAGGAAGAACATGCCGAACATCTAAGGCTAGTGTTGAAGAAACTTCGAGAGCATCGCCTTTATGCCAAATTTTCGAAATGTGAATTCTGGTTGTCAGAAGTGACCTACCTGGGTCATGTAATATCTGGTAAAGGTATTGCTGTTAACCCTGAGCGGGTTCAAGCCGTCCTTAACTGGACTCCACCCGAATCGGTCAAGCAAGTTCGGAGTTTTCTGGGCTTAGCGAGCTATTGCCGTCGCTTTGTCGAGAACTTCTCCAAAGTTGCTAAACCTCTAACCGAACTCCTCAAGAAAGATAAAAAGTTCGAATGGACTCCACAATGTGAGCACAGCTTTCAGGAACTGAAAAGACGCCTGACCTCTGCTCCTGTACTGGTACCGCCAGACTTCTCCAAGGACTTTGTTATCTACTGCGACGCCTCGCGACAAGGACTAGGTTGCATTCTCATGCAAGAACGACACGTAATTGCTTACGCCTCACGGCAATTGCACCCACATGAGGAGAATTATCCTACTCATGATCTAGAACTTGCAGCCGTAGTCTATGCACTTAAGACCTGGCGACATTACCTCCTCGGTAATCGTTGCGAAATATTCACTGATCACCAAAGCCTGAAGTATATTTTCACCCAACCGGATTTGAATCTCAGGCAAAGACGTTGGGTTGAATTGATCACTGACTTCGACCTAGGAATAACCTATACCCCAGGGAAAGCCAACGTCATGGCTGATGCGTTAAGTCGTAAATCTTATTGTAACAACCTGATGTTACAACAAAGTCAACCGCTTCTCCATGATGAATTTCGGAAGCTTAACCTTCACATTGTACCCCAAGGTTTTCTCTCCACCTTGGTAGCAAAACCTACTCTTACGGATCAAATTATCGCTGCCCAAAAGCGAGATAAGGGAATATCAAAAATCAAAGAGAACATTGCTAGCGGAGGTGCTAGTTATTTCTCCACAAATGATCATGGTGTTGTGTACTTTGAGAACCGTCTAGTGGTTCCCAAGAACCAGCATCTGCGGCAGTTGATCCTTAAGGAGGCTCATGAATCTCCTCTCACCATTCATCCCGGTAGTGCTAAGATGTATCAGGACCTACGCCAGAGGTTCTGGTGGACTAGGATGAAGAGAGAAATTGCTCAGTATATTGCAAATTGCGATGTCTGTCGTCGTGTAAAAGCAGAGCACCAACGGCCTGCTGGCACCCTTCAACCCTTAGCTATTCCTGAATGGAAATGGGATAAAATTGGTATGGATTTCATTACCGGTTTTCCCAGAACCAAAAGAGGGAATAATGCTATTTTCGTCGTAGTCGATCGTCTTTCCAAAGTAGCTCATTTCCTACCTGTTCGTGAGAGTATAACCGCTAGTCAGCTGGCAGACTTATACATCTCCCGGATAGTGTCTCTCCATGGTGTTCCTTTGGAAATCAATTCGGATCGAGGAAGTCTTTTCACCTCTCGATTTTGGGAAAGCTTCCAAAATGCTATGGGAACTCGTCTTTCTTTTAGCACCGCTTTCCACCCTCAGTCAAGTGGTCAAGTGGAACGCGTCAATCAGATTCTAGAAGACATGCTTCGAGCCTCCGTTATCTCTTTCGGAATGGACTGGGAGAAGTGCCTTCCATTTGCCGAATTCGCTTACAACAACAGCTATCAATCTAGCTTGGGTAAAGCCCCTTTTGAAGTTCTCTATGGACGACGATGTCGAACACCCCTTAACTGGTCAGAGACCGGGGAAAGACAATTCTTTGGCCCGGATATGATTCAGGAAGCAGAAGAACAAGTTCGTATCGTTCGTGAAAAGTTGAAAACAGCCCAATCCCGTCAAAAGAGTCAATATGACCGAAAACATAAGGCTATGACTTTCGAGGTTGACGAGAAGGCTTACCTTCGGGTCACCCCTCTGAAGGGAACCCATCGTTTCGGTATCAAAGGCAAATTGGCTCCTCGTTACATTGGACCTTTTCGCATTCTTGCCAAACGAGGAGAAGTTGCCTACCAATTGGAACTACCTCCGCACCTCTCCAGAGTTCACGATGTCTTCCACGTTTCTCAACTCAGGCGTTGCTTCTCGGATCCTATCCATGAAGTGGACCAAAAACGCTTGATCTCCAAGATGATTTTACATATCGAGAGTACCCCATTCGCATCCTCGATCAAACCGAACGTACCACGCGACGTCATAATATCAAGTTTCTCAAGGTTCAATGGTCACACCATTCTGAGGATGAAGCAACTTGGGAAAGGGAGGATCGTCTTCGACTCGAATATCCCGCCTTCTTCTCGGAGGAACCCAAATCTTGGGACGAGATTCTTTTGAGTGGGGGTGAGTTGTCACACCCTAGCTAGTCATGCATTAGAGTGTTGCATCATGTTTACTCTTTCAGCAGAAACCTGAAATGGGGATGACAGAACCCCCAGTCCCCTCTGAAACCAACTAGGGTTACTAAAATAATTTTCAATGAACCTGAAATGCCCTTCTAAAATGCCCATCATTTTTGTCTTGGTTCAGAACCTCTGCAAAAGTGGTGCACATTTTCCTAGGCCATCCTAAGGTTTCTTTGAATTAAATCATAGATATCTGAATTTGGGCATTTAAAATAATATAAAATATTTAAATGCTCAAATATCTCCAAACTAAAATGTTTCATGTTGGAAATAATCCAACTATGGACCAGGAGTAGTTTGGTGAATTTTGGAGTTGCCTAGGTATTTTAATTAATTCAACACAGTTGCAGACATATTAAATAAAACAGAAAACAAAAAAAGAAAGGGGAAAGACTTACCTGTGCGGCCCAGCCAGCTGGCCGGCCCAGCTAGCAGCCGACCCAGCCCAACACTGTAGCTCCCCGTCGTCTTCCTCCCCACGCCCCGAAGCTGCTGCGTGCTCGCGCGCGCGCGGCCGCGCGGCCACCTCCTGCTTGCCGACGCCCTCCTGGCCGCGTGGACGACGCCCGCAGCCCGTCCCGATCCCCCCTGCTCTCGCTCACTCTCCCTCGTTTCTCCCTCGCTCTCTCTCGCTCTCGGCCGAAGCACACCGTCGCCGCCGTTCGCCTTAGCCACTGCCTCCGGCCACCCCTCGCTCCCCCGAGTAGCTCAGAAGCTCCGCCACAACTCCCTCTTCCTCCCCACCGCTCCACGAGTCCCCGGAAGCCCTGCATCGCCGCCACGTCGCCGTTCCCCTCTTCGGGCTCCGACCACCGTCGCCGACGAATTCGCCGTCTCCAGCGCGTCCCCGAGCCCGCTTCGACGCCCACTGCAACCGCGGTGAGCTACGCCACCGTTTCCCCCTCTTCTCCCCCTCGATCCCTCACCGTAGCTTCATCTCCACCACGGCCGAACCTCCGCCGTCGCCGAGCTCGCCGTCGACGCAGCTCCGGTGACCATTTGGTCACCCCGGCGAGTCCAACGCGTTCACAGAACCCAGTAGAGCATCCCTAGCGCCTCACTTTGCTCGACTTCGAGCTCCAACACCGTTCCCGTGCACGACCGAACCCCGGCGGCCGCAACCGAGCTCGCCGCCGTCGACTCCGGCCACCCCGACCCCAACGGACTCCGCCAAGAGCCGCGGGTCGTCCTCAGCTTCACTCCGGTGATCTCCGCGGTCCATTTGGTGGCCGAAACGACCAAAACCACTATCGCCGCCGCACTGTTGGTCGCCGCCGGCCAGAACTCCGGCGAGCTGACGTGGCCTAGCTAATTAGCCACTAAACCACCACCTACAGACGCTGACAAGTGGGCCCAGGGCTTAGTCAAAGCTAACCAGCCCGGGGTCAACGCGGGATTAGCCCCTGTGACACTGACGTGTGGACCCCACACGTCAGGTTTGACCCGAGCCAGCTCTGTTGACCTGCTGATGTCACTGTGATGTCAGGCTGACGCAGTAAATGATATTTCTGGATTTAAATTAAATCAGGAAATTCAGAATATTATTTAAACTTCAAAAATTCATAACTTTTATTCTGTAACTCCAAATTGGACAAATTATATATGAAAAATGATCAGAAAAATCCAATCTATCCATCTGTACTATTTTCATGCATGACCAAACAAGTTAAATTTATGTTTTAATCAGAACAAGGAAAGGCACTTTAAAAGGCCATATTTGAATTTGAAATTTGAATCTTTGATTCAAATTTGCTCAAACACTTCTGGCTTTAGTTGCATTAGCCCAACACACTCATATTGCCATGTTCCATGCATGCATCATATTGTTGCATATTGTTTGGTAATGTTGTGTATCGGTATCCTTTGCGACAGGATCTATTCCCGAGGAGTACCGTGATTACCCTAACGAAGAACCGTATCTGTGCAACGAACCATCAGGCAAGCAACCAACCATTTGATCATATCGATACAATCCCATGTTCTCGCTCCTGCTCTATTTTACTGCATTAAGACAACGCGATTCAAACTGCTGTGTGCTACGGTAGTTGAACCCATTTCCTCTGCATGACCTGTCATTGCTACAGTAACTAGATGAAACCCACTAGCATGTGTAGGAGTTGATTGAGCCATATGTATGTGTTGTTCCTACCTTGCTATGCCTGCTATGCTTAGAGTCGTGTCAGGTCTGGTTCATCTGGGTGATGGGCTAGAGTGAAATGATTATGTCGGTAATGAGAGTGGTGTGGTGAACACGATTTGGTAAAGGTATCGATGAGAGGCCATGTAGGAGTACATGGTGGGTTGTTTCATTGAAGCCGACCTTAAGCACTGAGATCTGTATGTGTGATTTAAGATACAGCTACTACCATGCATTGGGCCCGAAACCAATGGACCCTCTCGACTTCTTATTCACCCTAGTTCTCCGTCCAGGAGTTGCAAGTAGTTTCTGGTGTTTGTAGCCTACTGGAGGCCGTGGACAGCGCTGACCGTAGGGGTGGGCTGTGATGCGGTAGGTACGTGGCACGGTGTACCGAATACCCGTTAGGTATCTCGGGAACCCTGTTCACATCGTTCGGGGCCGTATGGGAAACCTCGGCCGGACTCCCTGCGGATGGAACCTGAATAGGCGATAAACCTGGACTGGAGGCTTAGGTGATTAGGTAGGTCGTGGCCGACACCCACCTTGGGCTTCCGCTTGAAGGTTGCCGAGTACATGTCGTGTAAACGACGATAAGTGGTGAGAGCGTGTATGAAGAAGTACACCCCTGCAGGGTTATCATGATCTATTCGAATAGCCGCGTCCGCGGTAAAGGACTACTTGGTTGCCTATACAGTTCATAGACAAGTAAATGGAAACTACTAAAAGCCTCAAGATAAGTGTGAGTGCCGAGGATGGCTCTTCCGTAGGAACACGGAGGTGGATCCTCGGTAGTGTATTGAAGTGGTGAGTAGTGGACTCGTGTGCGCAAAACTATGTCAAATGGAGTATCGTAGGATAGTCTAGCCAAGAGTCAAAGCTGGCTTGCTGCAATAACTCCACCAACCCTTCTTGATACTATGCATGTATGTAGGATCTGATGTAAGTCTTGCTGAGTACCTTTGTACTCATGTTGCTATAATCTACGCTTTTACAGAAGACGCTGCAACCCCTTCTGATGGGTTCTATGTAGACGTTGACATCAACGAGTAGGCTAAAGACCCAGGTGGTGACCCTGAGCTTGTGATGGACCACGTAGTATAGTTAGGCTTTCCAAGCCTCTTTTATTTTACTAGTTGTCTGTACTCAGACAAGTTACTTCCGCTGTTGGCTTGTATGACTGTATGACTTGTATGTTGGGTCGTGAGACCCGTACCTGTGTGTATGATATGTATGGCTCCCTGAGCCTTAAATAAAGTACTTGTGTCATAGAGTCATGTTGTGAAGCTTCGTTGTATTTGCACATATCGGGCATATTGTGTGTATGATTGAAATGCTTGGTATGTGTGGGATCTGACTATCTAGTTGTTTATCTTTAGTAGCCTCTCTTACCGGGAAATGTCTCCTAGTGTTACCGCTGAGCCATGGTAGCTTGCTACTGCTCTGGAACACTTAGGCTGGCCGGCATGTGTCCTTCTTCGTTCCTGTGTCTGTCCCTTCGGGGAAATGTCACGCTTTGAGTACCGGAGTCCTGTTAGCCCGCTACAGCCCGGTTTACCGGAGTCCTGCTAGCCCAGTGCTACAGCCCGGACCCACTTGCTGATGACCGACACGTTCGAAGCTGGGTCATGGATGCCTGTCCCTGTAAGTCTGTGCCACTTTGGGTTTACGACTAGTCATGTCAGCCCGGGCTCTTTATCATATGGATGCTAGCGACACTATCTATACGTGAGCCAAAAGGCGCAAACGGTCCCGGGAAAAGGTAAGGCGACACCCGTGGGAATACCGTGCGTGAGGCCGCAAAGTGATATGAAGTGTTACCGGCTAGATCGATGTGACATCGAGTCGGGGTCCTGACACAATGCAAAGTTATCTCATCGAACAGATAATAATTACAGACAGAATGCTCAAGAGATATGCTCTGTTACGTGCTTACTTGTTTACCCAGTCGCGGCTAGTATGTCCCATGTACTGCAGACCACCGGACATACGCGACAGCGTCGACATCATCTGAGCATGTGTGTGGTTTTCCAATTGCATGTCTTTCACTAACTGGTGTATCAAAGGATCGTCTTTTTTGTGCGATCGCATGTGCAAAAGCATCTCGGGGCTTTCCAACATCTTGTGATTGTGGTTGAGTTGAACCATTTCTATCACAAATTTTCCATCCTTCCTTTTTTTACTCTAATCTTTGCATTGCAGCCAATCCTTTTTAATGTCTTCTAACGTACCCAATGATAATATGACACAGCTTGCTTGTGCACCCCTTCTCTTGAGCAGACAATGTAGGCATTTGTCCTGTGTTTTGCCCTCTTGCGTATGCCAAACCCTACACATCTTGCATAATTGTTGTAAAAATCCCATGCCTTGTCATACGTGGTGAACTTCATTCCAGCAACAGGTACGAGGTTCAGCGGCATGTTTTTATCCTGCATTAATTGCAATTCTCTATGAGATAATTTGTTTTGTTCTGTTTTTTAAATAAGAGGAGTGCATACGAGTTTAATAAAGCATTTTGCAATGTTCCTAGCCAAAACTCACAAGAAATATCAGTGTGCACCGCAATGTTATCTGAATGGACTGCAACTATTTTTTTTCCAGACCATAAACTTACATGTGTGTAGAGTCATTCGCCCGATGGTGTTTGCAGCTCGCCAGGTTGTATTGTACATGGCGGGGTTATAGCAGATCTGTGTAGTTGAGGATCTCGCGGCGGCAACAGTGAGGAGGATTTGTACCTGCTGTTTACTTTTGACCGAGGCAACGTTGGTGGTCGCAGCGTAGAAGTTGATGCAGCAGGTCTGGTTGGAGCTCTGTTTTTCGGTGCCGCAGGTGGACGCTGAGCTCTGTTTTGGGGTGCGGCAAGTGGAAGTGGTGGTAATCAAGTGTTGTGACGATGTCTCGGTGGATTGGTTTGAAAATTTTGGAGCAGTGGCATATCATCATAGACATAATCATCATCTGCTTCCACATCGTGTTCAACTGCGTCATCATTGTCTGTTCGGACATGCTGTCCAAACATAGTGAACTCGTGCTTATACTCTGGGTTGAGAACTGTTATCGGCTCATCTTCATCATCATCGTCTTCATCATCGTGTTGGTGAGTGCCTTCCCAGACGAATGTGACATCATCGTCACCTTCAATTACATCTTCTTCCTGGGAAAAATCTTCTTGTGGAGAGTACTGTACCCTATTTGTCACTGTGAAGAATCCACGAGGAATCTCAGGGGTAACCGAGCCAGTATCTCTTTCAGAAGAATATCCACTCTTCTGAAAGTTGTTGTTCTCAGTGTTGTCAATTATGCGCGGCATTTTGTATCTGCTGAACGTCATCTCCTGCACACAAAATGACCGATCTGCATTGTCAAGTTAAATGAACTAAATCATGCGAACTGCAATATGTTTAAAATTGTACTGCCGAAGCATTGCAGGGTGACTGCATCACCCCGCAAGGTGAACTGAAGCAAGAGCACTGCATCGTTATCCGTAATGAACCTATAGAAGCATACTGCATTTTCCCCCACAACGAACTGAAGCAACCGCACTGCATAGGGTTTGTACTGCATAATCACGCGTTGTACTGCTTGTACTGCTCTGTCTATGATAAATACACTGAGATGGTTGAGGAAGTGTACTACTTACCTCGTGATGCAGTGATTTCTTGCGTTTACAGGAGGAAGTTCCCTTCTCGTCCGCCTGCACATCTTTCACGGCCCGTGCAGTCCACTTGCCCTTCAGAAGTTCATGGCGGTCTGGACGTTGCTCAAGGTGAACGGGGAAGGAGGATTTGCTCTGAAGGTCGATGTAGACTTATTCCAAGAAGCTACCTGGATGAAGCGACCTTGCGCACACTCCTCCTTGCTCGAATTTGTTTGATGTCGAGGCAGCACCAATCCACATCTGATGAAGTACATCTAATTGCAGGCCTGGAGGAGTTCGGTGGCGGCGCTAGCGAGCTACTGCCGTGGAAGAAGGCCGATAGGCTGGTGTTGCTCGGTGCCTGCCGCGGAAGAAGGCCGAGAGGCGACGGGCGGAGTCGCTGCCTGGCCGCCGCCGCAGAAGAAGGCCGGGAGGGGACGGGCGGCGTCGCTGCCGGCTTCTGCCGCGGAAGAAGGCCGGGAGGGAAGGGGCGGCGTTGCTCCTAGGCCACCGCCGTGGGAGAAAGCGGGGAGGGGAGGGGCAGCATCGCTACCAGGCCGCTG
>NC_041381.1:398523811-398731735 GCF_002162155.2 Triticum dicoccoides
GCTGCCGCGGAAGATGGCCGGGAAGGAAGGGGCGGCATCGCTACCAGGCCGCTGCCGCGGAAGAAGGCCGGGAGGGGAGGGGCGGCGGCGCGACCAGGCCGCTGCCGCGGTAGAAGACCAGGAGGGGAGGGGCGGCGGCACGACCAGGCCGCTGCCGTGGTAGAAGGCCGGGAGGGGAGGGGCGGCGGCGCGACCAGGCCGCTGCCGCGGTAGAAGGCCGGGAGGGGAGGGGCGGCAGCGCGATCTGTTGGTGGTGTGCAGAATAAGGTTTGGGTGTGCAGAATAAGGTCTTAAGGGGTGTTATCATAATAGACCCACCCTATATATATATATATATATATATATATATATAGACACACATACATAAACGGCCGCACAGGAGGCACTACAATACTTTCGGGCAAAAGTATAAAAACAACCTTTATATATAAAATAGCATTGTCTTTACAATCGAGATATTTGTCACTGAACATGAAACTCTTCGAGCACTGAGGCTCTATTAAACGGGCGCCTTCTAGGACTTGCTCAAAATAGTGCTCGGCCGGGTCCGGGCCTCCTGCCGAACCCCGGGTTGCAATGCCGGTGGCCTCCATATCTGCCCAATATGTTTTAACACGGGCAAGAGCCATCCGCGCACCTTCTATGCACGTCGACTTCTTTACAGCGTCGATACGCGATGCAGCGCCAAGAAATTGTTGCACTAACCGAAAATAACTGTCCGGCCTTGGTCCTTTTGGCCAAAGATGATCTAGGACAGATCTCATTGCAAGTCCGGACAACCTATGGAGCTCGGCCCAAGCGGCCATCCTTTCATTCAACGGCAGCGGACGCGTCGGGGCACTGAACTGCGATTAGAACAACCTTTCCACCTCATGATCTTTCTGATCCTCGAAAAACTTGGTCGCATCAGCAGTAGTTTTCGCCAGGTCCGCATACGCGTCTGCAGCACTCCATAACTGATCCAGAGGAGCGTACTTTGGATCTCCGAACTTCATCCGCAACAAATAGGAACTCCCAGCCACGATACTTCCGGCTTGTCGAAGCTCCTCTCGCGCAGCTCTGATTTCAGAGCGTGTTTCCTTGGCTGCATCCAAGGCCTTCTTCAGGTTAGCCGCTTTCGCTTGGCTCTCCTTTTCAAGGAGTTCATATCGGGCGGCGACATCTTTCAGCTCCACGGCCATCTCGGCTATTTTATCTTTGCTTCGGCGATGAGCAGCCTGTTCGGCTCTCAGCTCTTCGGCCACCGTCAGGGTGGCCCCATTGCTTATCCTCGCTTGTTCCTTGCCTAGGGCAAGTTCCGCCCTTAGAGCCTCCACGACAGCAGCCCCATCTGCAGCCACAACATATTATATTAGCATCATGCTCCTCTTAATATTTACTAACAATGAGAAAAAGAGCACATACCCTATGACTCGTCAAGCCACTTGTTCACAAGCGCGATGTCGGCATCCGCCACATCAAGTTGTCGCCTCAGTTCAGCGAATTCAGCAGTCCGGTCAACCGCCGGCCCTTAGCCATCTGCACACAAATATAGTGCGATCATTACTTACGAGTGTGATCCTCTATCTGCCGCCTAGGGCTGGCAACCAGAGTCTCAGGGGCTATTATCTATACGGAGCACACCTAGCGTGTGCGGTACAGCCGAAAGATTACGTATTTCTTTGCGTACCTCAAAGCCTTTGAGCAGGCTCGTAAAAGCTTCATTCAACCCGCCTTTGGCGGATGAAACCTTCTCAAGTACCGTACACATTAAAGTACGATGAGCCTCTGAGAGAGCAGCTTGCTCCAGAAGGCCCGTCAGTGTGTCCGGCTGAGTGCCGGACAGTCCTGGACTCTTCCTATTGCCCTCCTTGGGTGGCAGAAGCATTGACTTATGGCCTTGACGAATCAGGAATCCTCCGTGACGACACCTCGGGGTCGCCCGCCCCGTGGGGCGGGGAGGCAGGTGGAGTTTCACTCTCCATCATCTCCGGAAGAAGATCCCCCAAGGACGAACTTTGTTGAGAAGGGCTACAAGCCGGACTGTAAGAGATAGATCCTGGTTATTGTTCTCGAAGGAAAAATCAGTATATATTTATTAAAATACTTTTAATTAACTTATAGCTCAGTGGAGGGCTGGCCCATTTGCGGGCGTTGTGCGGTGAGGACGCCCTCTGGGGCAGGGCTCCGTGGCGAAGGCTTCTTCCCTAGTTTGGACACCTCCGCTTCCAGATCTTCGGAGGCAGCCCTTTTCTTCCCGCGGGGGGAGGGAACTTGAGATTCTCCTCCCCGGTCATCCTCCTACGTGGAGACGTTAATTCCCCCAGTTTGGATGTACAATGTGTGAAGCCCGCTTTCGACTTCTCTGCTCCTCCCTTCATTCTTCCCCGATGGCACTTGATTGGGTGCGTGTTTAAGCATCCGGGTTAATACCGTATTCGGTAAGCCTTCGGGAAGAGGGGACAGACACCTGATCCTCTCCGCCTTCCTTAGCCAATCCTGGCTGCAGATAGTTTTCAGAATAAAGTTATGATAAACATGAACAGTGTGTTCGGTTGCAAAGTTACTTACTTGGGTATCTGGACGATTGCAGTTCAAGCCCGCATCCTCGATGGTGTCCGGACACTTTATTCGTGATCCGAAGAATAACCGATACATCCCTTCGAGCGTCATGTCGAAGAAGTGCTGAATAGTTCGCGGTCCTTCTGGGTTGAACTCCCACATCCGGAGGGGTCGACGTTTGCACGGCAGGACCCGTCGAACTAGCATTACCTAAATTACTTTGATGAGGCTGATATCTCTGTCAAGAAGATGCCGAATGCGGCTCTGCAGTGTCTTTACGTCATTAGCAGGCCCCCAATCCAATCCCTCGTTGACGCATGATGCCAGTTGAGGCGAAGGGCCCAAGTGGAAGGCAGGGGCAGCCGCCCACTTTGTGCCTCGGGGAGCTGTGATGTAGAACCACCTCCGCTGCCATAAATCGGACACCTCCAGGGAGGAACCCTCCAGCCATGGGGCATCGACAGTTGGGCTTATTGTGGCACCTTCGCACTCTGCATGTCGCCCGTTGATCACCTTCGGCTTTATACGACAGTTGGGCTTATCGTGAAAATCTAGCCCGTAGTAGAACATGAGCCCTCCCACAAAGGGATCAAGACTAAAGCCTAAGCCTCGGAGGAAGTGGGAAACAAATACAATGCTCTCGTTGGGTTCGGGAGTGGGGATGACCTGCCCTTGGGCAGGTAGCCTGTGCTAGATTTCGGGGGTCAGATACCTGGCCTCCCTGAGCTTCTCGATGTCCTCCTCTATGATAGAGGAGGCCATCCAACGACCTTGAAGGTTGGATCCGGACATGATTGAAGGTCTGAAGTGCTTAAGCCTGAGCGTTGGGTGTTGGAACTCGAGGTAGGGGAAGAGGCAAGCGTGGGAAGAAAGGGACATGCCTTGGTCCCTCTATAAAGGGGGAGAATACCAAGCGTCGACAACGTGAACGTTCGGGACTTGCCTAAAATCGAGGAGTTATAGCAACTGGCGTAGTTGGGTTACCCACACCTGTATTGATGAGAATCCCGCGATAAGGGGGACATGATCTCTGCTTCGACAAGACATGCCAATAAAACCGCCTTACAATACGTGTAGTGGCAGGCTGGGACAAATGGTTTGTGGTAAACCGGGTCATGACGTGGTGTCATGCTATGGAAAGTTGTCAGCAATTTGGATTTGTGGAATATTGTTCTCTCTACGGTGGTGTGTGAAATTTGTTTTGCAGAGCCGAACACGATTCATATGTTCTAAATTTACTTTGGAGTATTCAGAGATGGAACCCGCCTTGCAATGCCGAAGACAATCTGCACGCCAGACTCATCATCATTGAAGCCTGGTTCAGGGGCTACTGAAGGAGTCCTGGATTAGGGGGTATTCGGATAGCCGAACTATATACTTTGGCTGGACTGTTGGACTATGAAGATACAAGATTGAAGACTTCGTCCCGTGTCCGGATGGGACTATTGCATGGAAGGCAAGCTTGGCGATTCAGATATTAGATCTCCTTCTCTGTAACCGACTCTGTGTAACCCTAGCCCCCTCCGGTGTCTATATAAACCGGAGGGTTTAGTTCGTAGGACAAGAAGAAGAACAATCATAATCATAGGCTAACTTCTAGGGTTTAGCCTCTACAATCTCGTGGTAGATCAACTCTTGTAATACTCATATCATCAAGATCACTCAAGCAAGAAGTAGGGTATTACCTCCTTCGAGAGGACCCGAACCTGGATAAAAATCGTGTCCCCAACCTCCTGTTACCATTAGCCGTAGACGCATAGTTCGGGAACCCTACCCAAGATCCGCCGGTTTTGACACCGACATGAGGGCATCAGCAACCATGTTGGCTTTAACCGGATGGTAATTTATTCCCAGATCATAGTCCTTGACCAACTCGAGCCATCTTCGTTGTCGAAGGTTTAAGTCTGGCTGAGTAAATATATATTTGAGACTCTTGTGGTCGGTAAATATCTGACACCTTTTTCCAATGAGGTAATGTCTCCAACTTTTTGGAGCATGCACAACTATGGCCAACTCGAAATCATGTGTAGGATAATTTCCTTCATGGGGTCGTAGCTGGCGAGATGCATAAGCTACAACCTTGCCATCTTGCATGAGTATGCATCCAATACCTTTCCTGGATGCGTCACAATACACATCAAAAGTGTAGTAAATGTCTGGGAGAGTCAATACTAGTGCTGATGTTCATCTGGTCTTTAGCTCGTTAAAGTTCTTCAAACAGTCCTTAGTCAATTCAAACTTCTTATCTTTCTTGAGGAGCTCTGTCATTGGTTTGGCAATCTTGGAAAAACCTTTGATGAACTGACGGTAATATCCGGCTAGTCCAAGAAAACTTTGGATTTCGAATATAGTCGTGGGTGCTGCCCAATCAAGCACATCTTTCACTTTGCTGGGATCCACAGCTATGCCTTCTGTAGATAGAACATGTGCCAAAAATCCGACTTGTTTGAGCCAAAACTCACACTTGCTGAATTTTGCATATAGCTGATGGTCGCAGAGTCTTTGCAAGACTACTCTAAATTGTTCCTTGTGATCTTCTTCACTTTTTGAGTATATGAGAATATCATCGACGAAGACCACCACAAACTTATCCAAGAAATCTATGAATTCCTTATTCATCATATGCATGAAAAAGGAAGGGGCATTCGTGAGACCGAAAGACATCACCGTATATTCGTAAAGACCATATCGGGTAGTGAATGCGGTCTTAGGAATATCCTCCTTCTTGATCTTGAGCTGATGGTATCCGGTCCTTAAATCAATCTTGGAAAATACTTTTGCCCCACTAAGTTGATCGAGCAAATCATCAAACTTCGGTAGCAGGTATTTGTTCTTGATGGTGACATCGTTCAACCGACGGTAGTCCACACACATTCTGAGACTGCCGTCTTTCTTATCCACAAATATTGCGGGTGATCCCCATGGTGAAGAGCTTGGGTGGATATATACTTTCCGAAGTATCTCATTAAGCTGTTTCTTTAATTCCACGAGTTCGGACGAAGGCATCCAATAATACTTCTTGTATAATGGTGTTGTCCCAGGCACAAGGTCAATTGCAAACTTAAGCTCTCGGTCTGGCGGCATTCCTAGTAATTCCTCGGGGAATACATCGGGGAACTCACTGACCACAGGAATTAAATCCAATTGTTCAGCTACAGCGGTGAAGACCAGTTCTTTCTTGGGTATCCTTCTACGGGCATAGAATTTGGTGGATTGCCCTTCCTGACTTGTCATGGTGACTTCTTGGGTCACACAGTTGATGCATAATTGATATTGGGTCAACTAGTTCATTCCCAAAATAACATCCAACTTGGTAGACTCGATGACTATCAAAGAAGTTGGAAAACATACTCCCTTGATATCAACTTCCAAATTACGACAGACCAGATTGCTACTGAGCATGGATCCCGGGGATTGAACCATCATACTTTTTCCCAAAATCGAGCAAGGAAATTTGTTTTGGGCAATGAAACTCCGAGAAACAAAAGAGTGGGAAGCCCCAGAGTCAAATAAAATTATTGCACGTATGTTATTAATAGGAAACATACCAATGACGACTTCTGGGTTTTCTTGGGCTTCATCTACGGAGAGGTGATGAACTTGACCTTGAATGGTCTTCTGGACAGGGTATGGTCCCATGTGGTTGACTTGCGGCCAGAATGGGGCATTTAAGTTGCCGCTCTTGGGGCACTGTCCGACACAATGTCCGTTTTGCCCACAATTAAAGCAGGAGTTGTTGTGCTGACACTGTTCGCGCACTGGAGGGGTCACGACATTTTTGACTTGAGTAGTGGTCTTGTTCACATTGTGCTGCCTATTTGGTTTGTATTCCACTTGAGTCTGTTGCCAGGTACGGGCCTTCTACATTGGCTGCCCGTCCTTCTTAGGCTCGAATTTACGCTTGTGGTCATTATTCGCGGGTATGTGGTCATGCACAGGCTTGTGCTCCCTCTCTGCAATGAGGGCTTTGTTTACCAAAGTTTGAAAGTATGGAAAGTCAATCAGACTGAGAGTACACCTGAGGTGTTGGTTTAATCCTCCCAGGAACCTGTCGATCTTCCTTTCTTCTGTGGCCACATGATAGAGAGAAGAACAGACCAAATAGTTGAACTTGTGCAAATATTCACTTACTGACAGATTTACTTAAATGAGAACAACGAATTCGCGTTGCTTGACCTTCATGATACCAGCGGGAATATGGTACTTGTAGAAATGGTCCTTGAAATTAGTCCAAGTGATTTCTTCGCCCGCATGCCACATTGCTTTAGCATTCTCCCACCATATAGTAGCAGCTCCTTCAAGATAGTGTGTAGCGAACGGAACCTTGTCGGCTTCTTCAGTACGAGAAATCTCAAGCTTCTTCTCTATAGTTTGCAACCAATCATTGGCTTCCAAAGGATCAGCCACTTGACTGAAACAGGGAGTCTTAGTCCTTTGAAAATCTGGCAGGTTTGAGTGATGAGCATTCTGATTTCCATTCTGCCCAACCATAGCTTGCACACTTTTTAACAGTTCAATTAGATTGTTGTTCCTTCTTTCTTCAAACATGCGCATAATTTGTTCAGTGGAGGGCGGATGTGGCGGTGGAGGCGGTGGTTGCGGATACGGCTCGGGGGAATGTCCAGCCTGTCTTGCTGAGCGATGAACAGGGACATCCTCACAAGCCTGCGTGCTGCTGCCTCCCCGCGTCATCCTACTGTTTTTTTCCAATAAAAGCAACCGCGATGAGCAACATCCAAAAATAGGAAGAAAAGCCAGCGACAAACCCGAAAGAAGAAAAACAAAATATCGAGAAACATAGCGAACAATAAAAAGTTCCAGCATAATTATACATAGACTCATACATGAAAGGTAGACATTATGACGGGTGTGACTACTCGCATACATGAAACAATACATCATGGCTCATACAACTACATCCGTACATCACATGACCAGTGCGGATACTCAGATGCTCTAGGGCTCTGCTGGCGCTGCTAGATCCTCCATGGGTCGGACTGAGATCCTGAACTAACGACGTTAACCGAGACCTCCGGGTTAAAGGTAACACGACGACGCTACCTCAAGGGCTCTCCCTCAAAGGTAGGCGTGGGATGAGAAGGGATCATGGGATCTACGGGGGTAGCAAGAAGGGACGCCCACTCAGCAGGGGCACTGTGTGGATTCACGGTCGAGGTGCCCGAGCTAATCGGAGGAGTAACCGGGGAAATAGGCGATCTAGAACTGGGCACAATATAAGGAGTAAATCCCATAGCTAGTGGAGTTGGGTAGGACCTAGCGGCGACTAAAGCAGTGCGAGCACAAGTCAGCTCTCGAGCCAGCTCATGAATTAGAAGATAACTAGCAGTGATATATCGAGAAAGGTGGCTAGCGTCACTATCGGACGCCGGATCAATGATAGTAAAGCGGACACGACCATCATCATGCAAAGATGGGTAGTAGCGAAAAATTGGGTGATTCTGCATCCGAACCTTGGTATAGCGTAACTCAACGAGGACCTCGAACGCAGCAAACTGAACAACCCGTGTGGCGGTTGAAGCATAACCGCTCCGAGAGGTACAAGTGTAAGAGCCAGATGACGAACTGGTGTGCAGAGTAACCACGGCGTGATACTCGTACACTGAGTCGGCTAGACGCTCCCAGTACACCCGATACGTTGGGTCGTCACTGGGAGGGTAAAGTCGATGCCATACATTCCGAAGAAGATGTGGCGAAGTGTATGGCAACAACTCCAACTGGCATGGATATGTTACTGGAGCCATCTACACTCACATCCATTAACCGGTTAGAAATAACAATAAACAAAATGCATGCAATACAACATCCAGATGAAAACACTACCGACACTCAATTAGCAAGCTAGCTAACGTTCAACTAACGCGTTGGGGTCTAGCGTGTCCTACAGTCAGCACAGTTCTGATACCAAGCATTGTGGCACACCTGCTCAAAGCAACCGGTTTACCTTGCATTGCCAACCCAGTGATCAAGTCTTCTAGCAACACACAACATCTTGGTATCGAAAACAACCGATTTAATGATGCTAGCGGAAACATAGTGCGATATGTACATCAAGTAGAGAGGCCAAGCGGCACGCACAATGCAGCTGAACAATATGTACATTATTTAGTGAACATAAAGGGGCCTCGATCACGACAACTACAAGGCAGCGGAACGACGACGAAGCGGGACTCCATAGCACAGGGACACCGATGTGGACATGATCTAGACACGGCAGTACTCCGATCCGGTTAGACTTTCCTGAAATCTGGCATAACATGCGAGGTCAGTACATTGAATGTACTTGCAAGCTCAGAACAAGCATAAACATAATGACCAATAGTATCATGACATTTAATCAAGTTGAATGAAAATAACAACATGCTACTCATGCCATGCAACCAAACTTGTGAATCGAGTCCCTCGGACTTTCTTACCAACGGGTTACCTCGTAACCGAATGATGATCATTCACAGATCACAAACGGAACCACACTTGGTTCAATGGGTTACCTCATAACCAAACAGTGATCATTCACGGATCACAAACGAACCACACTTGGTTCCCACAACGGTCAGCCTCACTGAATCATCAACACTCAACCATTGCCACGTTAATAACTTAGTGTGCAAGATTACTTTATAAAAGTTGATCCATGGTGTGACCTACTTACGAGTTGTGTCCGTAACCGAGGACGTGGCTATCAATATATTAAATACACTCTGCAGAGGTAGCGCAATGTACCCACACTATGGAACCCATGGCATGGCACTCCCATTCGGGTGGACCAACGGCATTCCGATGGAACTACCCCATTGCTAGGACACTCTCTAGGCCACTTCGACTAACACCCCACTAGGCTAAGTCATGGGTGGCCCCGTGCCTACCAAAGGCATCAACGGCCACCATCATGGCAAAACTCAAACGGTCCCAAACAGGGACAAGGTACCATCTCAACAACAATAACAACAACGGGCACACAAGGTTATGTCTTCTTACCGGGCCAGGGTACCGCATGCCCATAACCTTTCCTCATTGGAGGCACCAACCAGAGGCATGAAAATGGACTGACGAAAGGCCTTCCAATAAAGGCAAATGTGGTTGCACTGGGAAAAACTCGATTCTGTGGCACCATGAACCAATCAACTTATGTTCAAGTTCAATTAACATCACGTTTAACATGAAATAAAAATGCTCGAGTCACCATATGTCATGATCATGCAACCATACGACATGCATCACATATTACTTAGAATAAACAGATCAACCTCATCAAAAAAAGTTCTTGCACAAATCATCACTAAACTTTACTTATTCTTTCTAACTGGTTATTAGCACTCATCATTTTTAGTTTATCATTTACCATATGAAATCCACCATTCACATATGAAAATAATACCGATTCTAGTCATACCATAGTAATAGCAAAATCACATAGTCAAACTACTCAGTCTAGATCACACTAGTCTAAGCACTCACTTCTGCAAATTAAGCATTTTACTCATGAAAAAAATAACTAACACAAGCATTATTCATTAAATAATTATATTGCAAATGCACCATGAAAATGTTGGTGTGGCTTGCCTTAGTTCAGAGGAGCTTCACACTCCTCCTGGATCTCTTCAAGACAAGCTTCTCCTTGTGAAAACAATTAAACTGACAAAAAGAAAACATCAAGAACACTTATGAAAATTACCAGAAAATCTAGATAGCAGAGAAAATTCTCATCTTTGGTGTGCAGCTAGATCTTTTCAGTAAGAACACAATGCAAAAAGAATCAACTCATTTGGACTTGTGGTTTAAAAGTTACAACCGGTCAAAGTTTCTGGTCAAATTGCTTTAAATTTGAATAAAAAGAAAACCAGGGGGTGACGTCGATGGCGCATTTCCAGGAATGCGTCACCACTCATACCGCTTCGGGCGCGGGCTGAGAGACTGATAGCAGGCGCCACTAGCCAGGTCAGGGGAGAGAGAGAGAGAGAGAGAGAGAGAGAGAGAGAGAGAGAGAGAGATAGATAGAAACAGAGGCGGGCGGCGCGTCGATGGTGCGTTCTCCGGCGAGGAGTGCCGACAGCTAGGACCAGAGGGATAGAAAGAGAGAGAGGGTCGAGGCACACCTGCCTGTACATGTAGCTTGGCTAGGGGTGGTTAGATGAGGTTAGAACATGCCTCTCCAGCGGCGGCAGGAAGCATAGGTCAACAGAGTTGGAGAAGACGACGACATGGGGCTGCACCAGGGGCTCCAACGCGGTTGGATGTTACCAGTGAACCACCAGCAAGCCGCCTGGGGAGTGGGTCGAGCTCGAGAGGCACTGGAGTGAGGTGGATGGGCTACGGGGAATCGCCGGCGAGCTCGAGTCGGGGCGGTGGCCAGAGGCCTGCCTGGCCGGGCTGCGGCTTACCTACGAGCTTGTGGAGGTCGAGGGAGTGAGTGGTGATGCTCAAGGAGTCGGGAGGGGCTGTATTTATAGGCGAGCGAGGGGAGGGGATCGGGCTCCACCGGAAAGCTTCTGGACACGGCGCCCGGCGACGAGCTAGCGGCGTCACCGAGAGGGTGATGTCTACTACACAACCTTCTTCTTGTAGACGTTGTTGGGCCTCCAAGTGCAGATGTTTGTAGGACAGTAGAAAATTGCCCTCTAGTGGATGACCTAAGGTTTATCAATCCGTGGGAGGCGTATGATGAAGATGGTCTCTCTTAAACAACCCTGCAACCAAATAACAAAGAGTCTCTTGTGTCCCCAACACACCCAATACAATGGTAAATTGTATAGGTGCACTAGTTCGATGAAGAGATGGTGATACAAGTGCAATATGGATGGTAGATATGAGTATTTGCAATCTGAAAATACAAAAACAGCAAGGTAACAAGTGGTAAAAGCGAGCGTAAACGGTATTGCAATGCTAGGAAACAAGGCCTAGGGTTCATACATTCACTAGTGCAAGTTCTCTCAACAATAATAACATAACCGGATCATATAACTATCCCTCAACATGCAACAAAGAGTCACTCCAAAGTAACTAATAGCGGAGAACAAATGAAGAGATTATTGTAGGGTACGAAACCACCTCAAAGTTATCCTTTCTGATCAATCTATCATAGAGTTCGTACTAGAATAACACCTTAAGACACAAATCAACCAAAACCCTAATGTCACATAGATACTCCAATGTCACCTAAAGTATCCGTGTGCATGATTATACGATATGCATCACACAATCTCAGATTCATCAAGTCAACCAACAGAAAGTACTTCAAAGAGTGCCCCAAAGTTTCTACCGAAGAGTCAATCCGAAAACGTGTGCCAACCCCTATGCATAATTTCACTAGGTCACTGAACCCGCAAGTTGATCACCAAAATGTACATCAAGTAGATCACGTGAACATACCATTGTCACCACAGATAAGCACATGCAAGACATACATCAAGTGTTCTCAAATCCTTAAAGACTCAATCTGATAAGCTAACTTCAAAGGGAAAACTCAATCCATTACAAGAGAGTAGAGGGGGAGAAACATCATAAGATCCAACTATAATAGCAAAGCTCACGATACATCAAGATCATGCTAAATCAAGAACACGAGAGAGAGATATCAAACACATAGCTACTGGTACATACCCTCAGCCCCGAGGGTGAACTACACCATCCTCGTCATGGACAGTGCCGGGATGATGAAGATGGCCACCAGTGAGGGATCCCCCCTCCGGCAGGGTGCCGGATCAGGGTCCTGATTGGTGTTTGGTGGTTACAGAAGCTTGCAGCGGTGGAACTCCCGATCTATTATGCTCCTGGATATTTTCAGGGTATATGAGTATATATAGGAGAAGGAAGTCGGTCAGGGTGTTGGGGAACGTAGTAATTTCAAAAAATTCCTACGCACACGCAAGATCATGGTGATGCATAACAACGAGAGGGGGAGTGTATCTTCATACCCTTGAAGATCGCTAAGCGGAAGCGTTTATCAACGCGGTTGATGTAGGCGTACACCTTCACGATCCACCCCGATCAAGTGCGGAACATAAGGCACCTCCGCGTTCAGCACATGTTCAGCTCGATGACGTCCTCGCCTTCTTGATCCAGCAAGATGGGCGAAGTAGTAGATGAGTTCCGGCAGCACGACGGCGTGGTGACGGTGTTGGTGAAGAACAATCTCCCCAAGGCTTCGCTTAAGCACTATGGAAACTATGACGGGGGATAAACTAGAGGGGACGGGGTTGCCGGCACACGACTTGGTGTTTCTTGATCTGTCGTTGGTGCTAACCCTGCCCTTCTATTTATATGTTGAGCCCTGGGGTCGAAACTTGGACTAAAAGCCTCCACAAAGTCAGTTTCACCCGAAAGGAAAGAGTTCTTCTCTGACTCCAGGGCCAGACGCCAGGGACCCTGGCGTCTGGCCCCTGGACTCCGCAAAACTTCCTTTTGCATTTTCCAAAAACCTTGTGGGCTTTCTCCTTTGGCCCAAATAAAGTGTTCTCGTACCCAAACATTTCGGGAAACATCCAGAACCCCATCCGATGAATTCTGGGACCCTTCCAGAGACCAAACACTATTATCCCATATATCAAACTTTATCTCCGGACCATTCCGGAGTTCCTCGTCATGTCCATGATCTTATCCGGGACTCCGAACAACATCCTGTTACCAACATACATAACTCATATAGTACTATATCGTCAACGAACGTTAAGCGTGCGGACCCTACGGGTTCGAGAACTATGTACACATGACCGAGACACCTCTCTGGTCAATAACCAATAGCGGAACCTGGATGCCCATATTGGCTCCTACATATTCTACAAAGATCTTTATCGGTCGAACCACGTAACAACATACATTGTTCCCTTTGTCATCAATATGTTACTTGCCTGAGATTCGATCGTCGGTATCTCAATACCTAGTTCAATCTCGTTACCGGCAAGTCTCTTTACTCATTCCGTAATACATCATCCCGCAACTAACTCATTAGTCACATTGCTTGCAAGGCTTATAGTGATGTGCATTACCGAGAGGGCCCAGAGATACCTCTACGACACTCGGAGTGACAAATCCCAATCTCGATCTATGCCAACTCAACAAGTACCATTGGAGACACCTGTAGATCACCTTTATAATCACCCAGTTACGTTGTGACGTTTGGTAGCACACAAAGTGTTCCTCCGGTATTCGGGAGTTGCATAATCTCATAGTCATAGGAACATGTATAAGTCATGAACAAAGCAATAGCAACAAACTAAACGATCAAGTGCTAAGCTAACAGAATGGGTCAACTCAATCACATCATTCTCTAATGATGTGATCCCGTTAATCAAATGACAACTCATGTCTATGATTAGGAAACATAAACATCTTTGATTCAACGAGCTAGTCAAGTAGAGGCAAAATAGTGACACTTTGTTTGTCTATGTATTCACACATGTACCAAGTTTCCGGTTAATACAATTCTAGCATGAATAATAAAAATTTATCATGATATAAGGAAATATAAATAACAACTTTATTATTGCCTCTAGGGCATATTTCCTTCGCATGGGATCCACGAGGGGCCCACCAGGGTGGGGGGTGCGCCCACCCCCTAGGGCGCGCCTTCCTTCCTCATGTATTCCTCGTGTGCTTCTTGACATCCACTATAAGTCTCCTGGATTGCGTTTGTTCCAAAAATAACTCTCCCGAAGGTTTTATTCCGTTTGGACTCCGTTTGATATTCCTTTTCTATGAAACACTGAAATAGGCAATAAAACAACAATTTGGGCTGGGCTTCCGGTTAGTAGGTTAGTCCCAAAAATGATATAAAAGTGTATAGTAAAGCCCATTAAACATCCAAAACTGGTAATATAATAGCATGGAACAATAAAAAATTATAGATACGTTGGAGACGTATCAAGCATCCCCAAGCTTAATTCCTACTCGTCCTCGAGTAGGTAAATGATAAAAACATAATTTTTGATGTGGAATGCTACCTAGCATAATTCTCAATGTAATTTTCTTTATTGTGGCATGATTGTTCAGATCCAAAAGATTCAAGATTTTAATATTGACATAAAAATAATAATACTTCAAGCATACTAACAAAGTAATCATGTCTTATCAAAATAACATAGCCAAAGAAAGCTTATCCCTACAAAATCACATAGTTTGGCCATGCTTCATTTTCGTAACACAAAATACTCCCATCATGCACAACCCTGGTTTCAGCCAAGCAATTGGTTCATACTTTTTAGTGCGTTTCAGCTTTTTCAACCCTCACGCAATACATGAGCGTAAGCCATGGATATAGCACTATGGGTGGAATAGAGTATGATGATAGGGATTGTGCAAGAAGACAAAAAGGGAGAAAGTCTCACATTGACGCGGCTAATCAATAGGCTATGGAGATGCCCATCAATTGATGTCAATGCGAGGAGTAGGGATTGCCATGCAACGGATGCACTAGAGCTATAAATGTATGAAAGCTCAATAAGAGAAACTAAGTGGGTGTGCATCCAACTTGCTTGCGCAGGAAGACCTATGGCATTTTGAGGAAGCCCATCATTGGAATATACAAGCCAAGTTCTATAATGAAAAATTCCCACTAGTATATGAAAGTGACAACATAGGAGACTCTCTATTATGAAGCACAAGTGTGGAAAAAGGATAGTAACATTGTCCCTTCTCTCCTTTCTCTCATTTTTTTCTTTCTTTTGGTGGGCTTCTTTGGCCTATTTTTTCTTGGGCTTCTTTGGCCTCTTTTATTTTTCATAAAGTCCGGAATCTCATCCCAACTTGTGGGGGAGTCATAGTCTCCATCGTCCTTTCCTCACTTGGGAGAATGCTCTAATAATGGAAATCATCACACTTTTATTTATTTACAACTCAAGAATTACAACTCAATGCTTAGGACAAAATATGACTCTATGTGAATGCCTCCGGCGGTGTACCGGGATATGCAATGAATCAAGAGCGACATGTATGAAAGAATTATAAAGGTGGCTTTTCCACAAATATGATGTCAACTACATGATCATGCGAAAGCAATATGACAATGATGGAGCGTGTCATAATAAACAGAACGGTGGAAAGTTGCATGGCAATATATCTTGGAATGGCTATGGAAATGCCATAATATGTAGGTATGGTGGCTGTTTTGAGGAAGATATAAAGAGGTTTATGTGTCATAGAGCGTATCTTATCACGGGGTTTGGATGCACCGGCGAAGTTTGCACCAACTCTCAAGGTGAGAAAGGGCAATGCACGGTATCGTAGAGGCTATCAAATTGTGGAAGGGTAAGAATGCGTATAATCCATGCACTCACAATAGTCATAAAGAACTCATATACTTATTGCAAAAGTTTATTAGCCCTCGAAGCAAAGTACTACTACGCATGCTCCTAGGGGAAGGGTTGGTAGGAGTTAAACATCACGCGATCCCAACCTCCACTCATAAGGAAGGCAATCAAAGAGAAACCCATGCTACAAATTTGTCACACAACGTTCACCATACGTGCATGCTACGGGACTTGCCAACTTTAACACAAGTATTTCCAAATTTCATAATTACCCAACTAGCATTTCTCTAACATTACCACATTTATATCTCAAAACAATTATCAAGTATCAAATTTATCATAGTGTTTAATTCACTCCATATGAAAGTTTTTATTGTACCTAACTTGGATGCCATCATATTAGGACCAATTTTATAACCAAAGCAATTACCATGCTATGCTAAAAGACTCTCAAAATAATATAAGTGAAGCATGAGAGATCAATAATTTCTACAAAATAAAACCACCACCGTGCTCTAAAAAGGTATAAGTGAAGCACTAGACCAAATGACAAACTACTCCAAAAGATATAAGTGAAGCACATAGAGTATTCTAATAATTGTGCAACTATGTGAAGACTATCTAACATTTAAGAATTTAAGATCTGGGTATTTTATTCAAACAGCAAGCAAAACAAAACAAAATGTCATTTCAAGGATAGCACACATCATGTGAAGAAGCAAAAACTTAAGTTCAACCGATACTAACCGATAATTGTTCAAGAAGGAAGGTGGGATGCCTACCGGGGCATCCCCAAGCTTGGATGCTTGAGACTTCTTGAAATATTATCTTGGGGTGCCTTGGGCATCCCCAAGCTTGAGCTTTTGTGTCTCCTTAATTCCTTTTATATGTCGGTTTCCTAAATCTCGAAAGCTTCATCCACACCAAACTCAACAAGAACTCATGAGATAAGTAAGTATAAACCAATGCAAAAACCTTATCATTTTCTACTATAAAAATCACTAAAAATTATTATTCAACATTTCATACTAAATGTCTCTGCATATTTAATACTCCTATCCTCAAATAGAATCATTAAACAAGCAACCATATGCAAACAATGCAAACATAACAGCAATCTGCCAAAACAATATAGTCTGTAAAGAATGCAAGATTCATCATACTTACCTAACTCCAAAAATTGTGAGAAAGATACTAAACTGTAGAAGATTTATCAGATCTCCATATGCAAAAAGTTTCAATATTATATCATTCTCTGAATGTTCTAGGGAATTTTTGCAATAGCGGTAAACTTTCTGTTTTGAAACAACAACATGTATACTTGCAAAATAAGCATGGGAAAGGCTATCCTTGACATTTTTATTGAAAATAAAGATGCAAAACATTATTCTAAATAACAGAAAGAAAATCCCAACAAAATAAATTGACGCTCCAAGCAAAACACATATCATGTGGTGAATAAAAATATAGCTCCAAGTAAAGTTACCGTTGAACAAAGACGAAAGAGGGGATGCCATCCGGGGCATCCCCAAGCTTAGGCTCTTGGTTGTCCTTGAATATTACCTTGGGGTGCCTTGGGCATCCCCAAGCTTAGGCTCTTGCCACTCTAAATCCATTTGAATTTATTCAAACCTCCAAATCAGAAGCAAAGGCAAGTCCGGAAAAAGAGAGAAGGCGAAACCAGGCAGTCACACGCAGGCATGCAAGTCTGGGTACCTTGGTTCCCAGAACGTCGACACTAGCCCCCTGGCCCAAGGCAGGCTTAGACTTGGCTTTGAGGCGAAGCCAAAGGCAAGGGCAAAGCTCCGTGGGCCCCAATCGCCTGTGGGCCAGGCTGACGCGTGGTGCTTGATGAGACGTGGGCGTCTCCACTTCCCCACCTGCCTTGGCAACTGTTTGAATTGACAACTGCCTGGTGCATGCACAAAGGCCATCATTGCCTGGGACGTGAGAGGCTGGTGGTTAGCTGTCCTCCGGCTATAAATGGGAAATGGGGTGGAGCCCCCAGTTCATCTTCATCTTCTCGCCGCGTCGTCTTGCTAGAGCATCCATGGCGCCAGTGAAGAGGTTCTCCTCACCGAAGAAGGGAAAAGCCCCGCAGGTAGAACCAGAGCTGCTCCCGCCAAAGAAGAGGCATGGTTGCCCCGGCAAGTCCTCCTAGAGCCTGCGAGAGTGCGGCCTTGGCACGAACACGCACCACCGGATTTTCCCGTTTGCACGCATGCTCGCGCGCACAGCCCTGTCCATGGTAGCAGCCGCGAAAGTCATGGAGGAGAGAGTCATAGGGATGGACAAGCAATGGCCGTGCAGCCACCCTGCCCACAGGCCCATGCTGAAGGCATGGCCCGTGAGTTTGTGCTATGGGTGGCAATGCTGCCGCACACATGGATCCGGCTCCCGTGGTCCCTGGCGAGGGAGATACCGCCGAGGGGGCTCGTCGAGTTGTGGCTGTAGCACGACGGCTGTTGCAGCCAATACTCGGAGGCGGAGGTCGAGGCTATCACCTTCGGCGACGTCCTCTTGACTCGGGGATGGGGCGTGATCGCCCGCGCTTGCAACTCGGAGGGTAGGCATGCCATCCACTTCGAGTATGACGGGGTGTCGACGATCTTCTTCAAGATCTTTGGGGAGGATCGACGATGTCTGGATTGCTGCCCCAGGGGAGGCGAACAAGACGGTGACTCCCTTCCAGGCCAGCAAGGCGGTGAGGCCTCTGGCGGTGAACTTGCCCTTGGCCTTGTCCGCAACTCCTGTGACAGCGGTAGCGATTCCTTTGGGTCAGGCTCGAGCGGCAATGGCAGCTATGAGGGAGGAGAGTCGCCACCCTGACGTCACTGGCAATGTTGCCGAGGCCATGGTTCTCAGGACATTTTTCCTTTTGCTTCATTCCTGCGTGAAAATCATGACGGGTCCCATGGGGGTATGTAAGAACTATGGCGCTCACACTTTAATGCTATCATTTCAAATAAATGTTGTGTTTGCACTTCTCTCTCTGGCATGGTTCCCCCTTTCATTCTCGCGGTAGCTTAGTGCTCTACGCCGGCATGACCCAGTCCCCAGGCAAGCTTCGGCCATCGCTGGTATCACTACAAAAAAAATACACTTCCGTGATGATACGTGTTTGTCACAGTAGGTCATGTTTTCTGTCATGCATGTACATCCATGATGATTTGATGACAGAATCAAGATAGTCATACATGTATTGTCGTAGAAGCGTTCCATGACAATATCAAAATTATCATCACAAAAGTGTCCACTTCCATGACGATAAATGGCATGTCATAGAAGTGCTTTCATCAAGGGTAGCCGACACGTGGCATCCACCATAACGGGTCGGTGTTAAGCTATCGGGTTTTAGTTTGGATCCGATAACCCGTTAACAGCCCTAACCAATGGGGATTTTCCACGTGTAAAATTCTCATTCGCTAGAGGATCCATGTGTCAGCTCAGCGTTGGGACAGATGCCATCCACTCATAGTATGGGAGGAGCCTATGATACGTTGGCACGTAGCAAGGCCCAATAGTGGCCCATTCCGGTGAAAAAGGTTGCCCAGTAAAAATTAGCAGGCCGTCCCATATAAAGCCTACTTGTGTCAGGTCCATATAAGCCCACGACCTATATGAGATGTGCCAATTCGGCCCGTCAATGGCCTGTTAACGATTGACACCATTGCAACCAGTATTAAGTTCGAGCCTGTTAATAGCCCGCTATATATTTGGGCTCAATATCGGCTCGATGTGGTTTCGGCCTATTAACGGCCCATCCTATGGATTGGTCATTTTCAGGATGTACGTCTTTTGGCCTTTTAGCGACCAATTTAAGTGTTGGGCCAATTTCCGTGTGTCTTTCAGGCTGTTAACGGCCCATAAATGAGCTGGTCCACTTGCATTCGGACCTAAGTTTAGGCCTTTTAACGGCCCATGCTCTTCATGGTCCAATACCAGCCTGGTTTAACTTTCAGCCTGCTAAAGGCCCACAACATAGTTGGGGCATGATACGTCTCCAACATATCTATAATTTTTTTATTGTTCCATGTTGTTATATTACCATTCTTGGATGTTTTACAATCATTTTATAGTAATTTTATATCATTTTTTGGTACTAACCTATTGACATAGTGCCTAGTGCCAATTGATGTTTTCTGCATGTTTTTTACATCACAGGAAATCAATACCAAATGGAGTCCAAACGCAGCGAAACTTTGTGAGGATTTTTTTGGGCCAGAAGACATCCAGTGGGCCAGTAACGGATCTGAGAGGAGCTCCGAGGGGAGCACAACCCACCAGGGCACGCCTGGAGGCCCAGGCGCGCCCAGGTGGGTTGTGCCCACCTCGGGTGCCCCCTAAACCGCCTCTTTGCTCTATAAATACCCCAATATTCCAAAAACCCTAGGGGAGTCGATGGAAATCAATTCCAGCCGCTGCAGAGTCCAGAAACATAAGATCAAATCTAGACACCATCTCAGAGGGGTGCATCATGTCCATTGGTGCCTCTCTGATGATGCATGAGTAGTTCTTTGTAGACCTACGGGTCTGTAGTTAGTAGCTAGATGGCTTCCTCTCTCTCTCTCTCTCTTGATTATCAATACAATGGCCTCTTGGAGATCCATATGATGTAAGTCTTTTTGCGGTGTGTTTGTTGGGATCTGATGAACTTTGAGTTCATGATTAGATCTATGTTTGTATCCATGAAAGTTTTTTGAGTCTTCTTTTGATCTCTTATATGCGTGATTGCTTATAGTCTCTTATTTCTTCTCCGGTATTTGGGTATTGTTTGGCCAACTTGATCTATTTATCTTGTAATGGGAAGAGGTGCTTTGCGACGTATTCGATCTTACGATGCTTGATCCTAGTGATAGAAAGGGAAATGACACGTTTGTATCTTTGCTATTAAGGATAACAAGATGGGGTCTATTTCTACATAAATAGATCTTGTCTACATCATGTCATTGTTCTTATTGCATTACTCCATTTCTCCATGAACTTAATACACTAGATGCATGCTGGATAGCTGTCGATGCGTAGATTAATAATAGTAGAAGTAGGCAGGAGTCGGTCTACTAATCTTGGTCGTGATGCCTATATAATGATCATTGCCTAGATATCATCATGATTATTTGAAGTTCTAACAATTGCCCAACAGTAATTGTTTTCCCACCATTTGCTATTTTTCCCGAGAGAAGCCACTAGTGAAACCTACAGCCCACGGGTCTCTTTTCATCATATTTGCCTTTGCGATATATTTTCCTTTGCATTTATATTCAGATCTATTAAACCAAAAATACAAAAATACCTTGCTTCAATTTATTTGTTCCGCGATCTATTTATCCTATCTACCAGTTTTACGTCTTGTTATTTGCCTATCTTGAGGTGCCGTACCCGAAAGGGATTGACAACCCCTTTAAAATGCCAGGTTGCGAGTATTTGTTATTTGTGTGCAGGTGTTGTTTATGTGGTGTGAGGAGGTTCTCCTACTGGTTCGATAACCTTGGTCTCATCACTACATCATCCCTTCCTCTTTGGGGAAATACCGACATAGTTCTAGCAGACATCGGGCCACATACAGTATGATCTGACTTTTGGCCTCTTAGCGGCCCATGCTCTTCATGGTCCAGTACGAGCGTGCTTTCTCTTCCAGCCCGCTAAATTTCCTCAATATAGTTGGGCCATATGTAGGCCGACCTTAGTATCGGCCTGTTAACAACCCGTGAAATCAAATGGGCCCACCTGTTGCCCGCTTCGATGTCGGCCTGTTAACGACCCGGGAGGTAACAAGGCCGAGCATTAACTGTCGGCCCGTTTCAATTATAGCACCCCAATAGAGCTTTCGTCCTGGTTACAACTCATTAACTTAATGGGCCCACTAAATTTCGAACATGTATGTATCCCTAATTAGATAATTTGAGCCCATTACAACGAGCAACTATGTATAGGACCAAAACCGATCAATCAAAGGCCTATGAGAATTTTGGCCCCTGTGAGCCCATTAGGGAAGCCCATTAAGGGCAGTGGGCTGCTTCCTTCATATAGGGCCCATGACTGTTCATGCTAACTAATAATTTCACTGCTTTTTAGCTTCCTAGCGACCAGTTAGCTGGAATGCGAGGTGCGCTAAGCAAAGGTACGACAGACAAGGAAAAATGTTGCACATCGAGCATATTACAGGAAATTACATCCACTGGGCAATCAAAGATTGATGCTAGTGCAAATAAATAAACAGAACCTAACGATCTACAACGTCACAATCTGCAACCTCAGCGCGGATGATGCCCATAAGCATGTGAGCAAGTTATTCCTTCTTTGCTACACTGTCTCTGAAAAGATTGTTCCGTTATTGTTGAGCAAGAATGTGCACCTCTGATTCCTCCATGATTTCCATCATTGCTTCAACCAGTAATTGGTTCACATACATACATTTTTTAAAGCATTCGAGACAGAAGAAACTGAACAGATTCAGATGGCGATTTTGGCAGGCTTGTATTATTGATAGTGGAGAGTGTCTCGACCACTGCATCATAACATAAATTAGGAGGGAAACCGAACAGATTAATCAAGAGTTATTGCCATATTACCTGGCCTAGATTTATTGGAAAGAAACAATGGGGTTGCTTTGCTATTTTCAGAGTTTGTCTTCTTATCTTCAGCAGCCTGCACCAAATTAACACACTAGCATTGCTATCATTGGCCAGGCCAGATAATAGGAAAGCAACATGGACACAATGAATGTTTGGGCAACCAGACCACACCAGCCTACACCAAATTAACACAATACGGCACAACTATCATCAGCTAGGTAAGGTATACAAAAGCAACATTGACACCATGAATGAATGGGCAACCAGAGCAGCACTACAATTCAGTAATGTGCATAATATGAGATAGTACACTCATACAGCTCAGTGTGAAAAACTACCAGGCCGTTTTCCTTACAAAAATCAACATTGTTGCCTTTAATTATACATTTTTCTACAACTAAATTTAGATCAGATAAAGGTTGGATTCACACCGATTAACAAAATACATGCTGATGTAAAAATATAGTGATATACAACAGGTACTTACATCAGCATGGGAGCACAGAGAATTCCCACAAGATACTTTCCTCGAAGACGATACAGCACAGAATGTCTTCTATCCATTAAGCTTATTTTCTAAAAGAGAGATGGGTAAGAAACATGTAGAAAATATGATCAGAATGCTATAAAATTTCATGATGCAAGGATACGCACACGCTTCTTATAATGGAGGTGACATATTTTTGCTGGACTGGAGCAGACAAGTTTTTTGGCCACTGGATCTGCTTATTATCAGTAGGAGTTGGGTTTCTCTGTACTGGAGCAATATCTATGAAAACTGGAGTTGGTTTACTATCTCCTGGCGTTTGGATCTTTTGTAAGACCTTGTATTTAACCCTTTAGATTCTAACATAACCGTCTTCCCCTTGCATGCCTTATATAGAAGAATGGTGCTTCAATTATAAAACATACTACATCAGAGAGATGGAATAGATACTGAAGAATAGAAAGGCATGACATATTGACATGTGTTCCCTCCATCCGGAAATAAATGGATGGGTCTCGGCGTATTTTAGTTATAGATACATCCATTTTTATCCATTTCTGCGACATGTAAGTCGGACAGAGGGAGCATGATGTAAGAGCTAGGGATACAATAGGACAACAGAGTAAAAACACTAGTTGAATGTAAAACTGTATGCTAGTGGAATACATACAAAAAAACACTAAGGCAACATATGCGTCCATGATTGGGAAACTAAGATGGCATTGCAACAGACCACTAGAACAACACTTCAATGTAAAAAAGATGGTATGGTTGACAGATGAAGTACATACTGATGAATAACAATGCATAAGATGTTCAGAATCATGATCTCGAAACTAAGCAGATGACATTGTGATAGAGTAGAATGATAGTACTTGAATTTGAAAACATGTTATCATGAATGGAATAGGTATCGAAAAATAGGAAGGCATGACATATTTACATGCATGATCAGCAAGCTAAGCACATGGCATTGCAATAGAGTAGATGCACTACAGGACATTATATGCATGATGTACCCATATCACGGGCCAAGTTAGAGCAAGGACCTTGTGGGGGTGAAGAGGATTCATCATCTTTCTACAAGTCTTCTGAAGAACTGCCTTTACATGTTCCATCATATTGGGTATCATTGACATCAAGTTTGTTGGACCGTACATTGCTCCGTGAGGTTCTTGTGGATATATCAGTGTGTGCAATTATATCTGACATGCATGGAAGACAACTAGTAGTTAGATTTATGTAATGAGTGCCTGTAGGAGACGACATAAATAGTAGGACTTGGGTTAACTAGCAGCAACAGGTCTCAAAAACTAAAGGGAGAACATAGATGAAAGCTACAGAATATGTATCGTTTGTACCCGAGATTAACTAGATGGCACACAAAAGTATTAAAGAACAACATAGGTAATACTAGAAGTGGTATAATACTATAATCACTAGCCTATGGGACATGATTGGCTGATCGGTGATAACTATGGAATGACGTTGCCTAAAGAACAAATCTCTTAGCGGAACTATGGAACATCGTTAACTCCTGAACAAGACCCGTAAGAGATCAACATGAATACATATTGAAACGTGATAATCTATTTTCCATGATTAGATGAATAATAAAGCCATAAATGGTGCACACAAGCAAGATGAGGGTACAACCTATCTGGCCCCCATCCATAGGAGTGAGCATCATGTGCTGACTTGTCGATGGCCTTGCAGTTGTTGTGGCTGTCCATCTTGGGCACGCGCATTCAATGTAGGGAACTATTGAGTAGGTACTATAACTCCCTTCTGGTGTGTGCTTCCCTTGTTGGAGCAACTATGGTGAGAAGCAAGACGGTGTGGCTGAAGATGCAGAAAACACATAATGTTAAGAACGACACATATCTCTAATCAGAAGAAATACCCTAAGAGATCAACAATAAGGTACGAGAGTGGTCGCATGTCTGTTGACTGAAGACTAAATTGGGGTCACATGATTTTATTTTATTTAGTACTGTCTGATCTACGACGGATGGCTTGATGGCCATCTTGTGCCTCCTGGCTAACACTATTCAGAATCTTCCCCGAAGAGCCAGCGACCATTGGTAGATCATCCTGCCTCCGCCGTCCGTGGCCGTGAGAGCTCGGACCAAAACCCCGCTCCTCGCCCCACCACACTGCAGTGGTTGCGCCACCCCCGACCAATCCATAAAGACTCGCCGTCATCCAGATCCGGTGGCGGCAGTACCTTCAATCCATGCAACTCTAAGATAGCCATGTAAGCGCTGCTTTCGTGGTGAACTTGCGCCCTCGCACCCTTACGTTTGACACCAGCCAACTGGCAGCCTAGGAGCTCCGCCGCCTCGAGGGGTGTTGCTTCCCATTGGGAATCGATTGGCCTAGAATAAAAATTCATACAACTGAAGCCTAAATAAAGTGATTTGAGATGAGTGTACGACCTATCTTGCGGTCTGGTGAAGTAGGCAGCTCCAGCTGTCGAGTCGGTGAGGCCGGCGCGGTTGCGGTGGCTACCGGCGGCAGGAAAGTAGATATGTATCACGATCAAAGGCTACAGGGAAGCAGCACCGGGGCCCTGGATGCATCAGAAGTTGGAGCTGCTCTGACGTCGTGCACAACAGCGGGGGTGAATCGGCTCCGGTAAACCACCGTCGAGGCAGCTTCGACAACACGGAGTAAGAGGCACACGGCCTAGTCCACGATAGCAAACCGATAACATCTCTGGCATTGAGGAGGAGGGCGGCGGTGAACTTGGTGCGGTGGGGGTGCCATGGAGGAGGGGCTGAGGTTTCACGGTTGGGGAGAAGGGAGCTTCCGGGGAGAAGGTGATTTGGCGCCCATGATATATGAATGGGGAATTGGGAGGGTAACCATGTCTTATGGATGCATTTGTATGAAATGTGGGGGAGTTACAGTTCTACCCCTGCCTTTAGGCTTCTGGGCTTGGGTCTGTGTACTGAGGGTCGGGGATAGTAGAGTAACTTTGCTTCTCCCAAATAGTGTGCGCTAGCAATTTTGGGCGAGGAGGGCGTGTTTTGAAATAGTGGGCACGAGCGATTTCGGGCGGGGAGGGCGTGTTTTGAAATAGTCGGCGCGAGTGATTTCGTGCGAGGATAGGGTGTTTTCCCGCCCATGGTTTATGAATTATTCTGCACATGTCATTTCAGCCAAGGAGAAGGCGTGCTTGGATGAAGTTATGAACCTACCCTTGATGTACAATGGGCAATTGTGTCCCATATAGGCCGGTAATTTCGCGTCTCCCATTTATTTGCTCGGGCGAATTCCACCGAGCAGAGGGTGTTTAGCGTCTCTTTCAAATTTTGGGAGAACGAGCATCCACATCTACCTTACCAAGTCGATTCCAATCAAATTTTGAAATATTAGCTTGCGACTTCTTTTTTATATGGAGAGATGATGCTCGGGACTAATGTGTTTTTACATGCTCATTGCTAATGATTTACTATATGACAAATAGTTGACCCACTCAAAAAAAGGAATCAAACCCAAAATGAAATATCTCGATTCAATGAAATAGCTCGTTCACTAGTCAAAATAGTGAACTGAATCCAAAGTTGAACACCTCAATCGAGTAGTATGTTGTAAGGTATTATAGTACTCCATGAACATGTTGAAAGTCAAATTTATGAACTTGTTTGATACACATATCTCTGTTCATGTGTAGATTGCACACAACATGTTCTCCAATTTAAATATTTGAATGCAAGTTTATATCGAAACATGGTTTATATCAGTCTTTGATGCATAAAACGCGACCTCCCCCTCTCCTGGACTCCTACTCTCTCTCTCTCTCTCTCTCTCGCCGACAATCTTAAATTCTCTCACACGCATCCAAACACAAACCTTGTTAGTCCCTCTCCCCCTCTCTCTTTATCTCTCTATCTATCTATCTATCTATCTTTGTGTGTGTGTGTGTGGGGGGGGGGTCTTTCTAGTTCGCATGCACACTCCATGTATAGGTTTCTCTCGCGTAGTATGTATGATTCTCTAGTCCAAGCTAAATATTTTGGGTGCACCCATCGTACGCACACAAATTCCCTGGCTCGTTGCCCGTAACTCTCTCATGCATCACTCTGTCGTCTCAGAGCTCTTACCTCTCTCTCTCAAACTCTCCATCTCCCTGGGTCACACATACACATGCATATCTCATTCACACTCGATAGACCCAGCTAAAGCTCTCACTCTCTCTCCCTTGTTCTCTCTCCATCTCACACGCACACACACACACAATCTCACGCCTAGCCAAGTATGATGGTCTCTTACTCAATTGTAGGCACACACAGTCCCCCTATATGTATATGACTAGCTAATTCTAAGTCTCCATCACAAACATGTGCATGGTCTATGTCGATTTCTCTCGGGGCATCTTTCTATCACACACGCACCTCGTCCCTTGATCTCCCACCCATACAGTCCCCTCACGATCTCTAGGGATCTCTCTATCACAAACACACCCTCCCTCCCTCCCCATGCGTCCATCTTCTCCATGCGTCCCTCTCGACCTTTGTCCTTTGTTGGCCAGAGCTCTGTTGGACATGAGCTATAGGAGTGTCTCTCCCTATTGCAAACAATCACACACTAGTTATCTTCGTGTATCTCCTGACCTCGCTTTTTCTATCTCGGAGATGCATGCATGATATGTTTGCATAAGAAACAAACACACACACACACACACACACACACACACACACACACTCTAATTTATCGTTTGTTGTCCCTTTCTCTTTCACACAGACACTTTTTGCACACTCACTCATTCTCCTTCACGCGCATTTGATGTCTCTCGACTTAGGCACTCTCTTCGGTCCATAGCATATAGATTTGTTGAAAAGTCAAACATCACAAAGTTTGACCATGTACGTGGAGAAAAACATTTACATCTAGAACAACAAACATATATCGTTAGATTCATCATGGGATGTAGTTTCGTATGATGTATCTTTGGTATTGTAGATATAAATAATATTGTGTAAACCTGGTCAAAGTTTCCAAAGTTTGACTTCTACAAAATTTATATGCACTGCATTATCGAGCGGATCGAATATCTCTTTCCTCCTCTCAGCTTTGTGACGCACCACTTAGCCGTATTGGGGCTCCTCTATCGCTCTCAAACTTTATATCTCCCTGGTTCACACATACACATATCTCGCTCTACATAGACCCATCTAACACTCTCCGCCCTTGTTCTCTCTCTATGTGACACACACCCCCTAAGTACCATAATCCCTCACTCTATCATAGGCGCACACACTCCCCCCTAAGTATGACTATCTCTCACTAGCCATCAGGAACACACATATTGTCTCCTTCCATCCATACGTCTATCTCGATATCTCTCAGGGTATCTTCTATCGTGCACACACCTTGTCACTCAATCTCCCACCCATGTAGTCCCAAAACGATCTCCAGGGGATCTCTCTATTACAAACATACACTCTCTCCTCCCCATGTCTGTATTTTCTCCATACGTCTCTCTCGACCTCTCTCCCTTTTTTGTCAGACCTCTCTTGGCCACGTGCTAGGGGGTCTTTCTCTCTCAGTTGTAAATAACCACACACTATCTCCTCACCTTGCTTCCGCTGTCGAAGATGCATGTGTGATATGTTTGCATAAGAGACACACACTTTTTCTCTACTTTATTGTGTGTTGTCCATGTCTCTTTCACACAAGCGCACACACTTTTTTCACTCACTCTTTCTATTTCACACACACACTCTCTCTAGTTAGGGACTCTCTCATGTCCATAAGCATATGGATGTTTTGAAAAGTCAAACCTCAGAAAAGTTTGATGAGGTATATGTGGAGAAAAACATTTACATCTGGAACGATCATTAGATTCATCACAACATGTACTTACTTCATACAATCATTTATCTTTGATATTGTAGATATAAGTAATTTCTTTATAAACTTGGTCAAAGTTTCAAAAGTTTGACTTTAAAAAACTATAGACACTACTTTATCGAACGGAGGGAGTAGCTCTTTCTCTCTCTCTCTACTATCTCTCACGGGTCTCCCCTCTCACTCGAACTCTCTATACCGAGGGATTGTACTATCACTATGTCAGCATATAGATCAGTATATTGTTTACTTGACGGGTCAACAAGTCCACATGCTACCTTGTGAGCTCGTGTTATCTATCTTCGTGTGCTGGCCCATGTGACAGTGGGTGAAAATAAGTAAACTAGAGGCCCATCTGACACGCGGTGAAGTGAACAAAGTTGAAACTACTTGGGGTAGCACCCCGCACACTAGTAAATTGTGGGCACACTTCTTCCACATGAAGTACGCACTCGCACACATTACACGACTGCGCGGCGGCATGCACAAAAGGATGCACTCGCGCACACCTAGCACACAATACACACCAGCACACGTGTACACTGGCGTCGCCGCCGGCTGAGATGGTCGACGAGGCAGCCTACAAGTGGAGGCGGCTCGATCCAAAGCCGCATACGACAAGCCTAGACTTCATCAGCAGCCTCCCTGATGACATACTGCTCATCATCATCGGCCTCCTCCCCACCAAATCCGCCGTGCAGACCACCCTACTCTCCTGGCGGTGGCGCCCCCTCTGGTGCTGCGTCCCCCTCAACCTCACCATCGACAGCTGCCTCTGCGATGGGGATTGCAAACGCACTACCACAGTCTCCAAGATCTTTTCATCGCACCATGGTCTAGCCAGATGCCTTGACATCCGCATGTTCAGTACCAACTGCAAGGTCCAAGCCAAGTTCGACGAGTGGTTCTTATCCCCCGCCCTAGATCAGCTCGAGGAGATCAGGTTTGAAGCTGGACGATGTCGCTCTTTGCCGCTGTCCGCGCTCCGCCTCATGCCAACGCTGTGCCACACCAGCTTCAGCTCCTGCTATTTTTCCCAGATTAATGTCGAGTCCGCGCTTCTTCTCCCTCAAGTCAAGCAGCTTGACCTCTTCTATGTTGGCATCTCGAGGAAGGCTATGGTGCACCTGCTCCGCAGATGTACTGTGCTCGAGTACCTTCGTCTTCGGCAGATCCACGGGTTCATTAGCCTCCACATTGCCTCGACGAATCTCCGATGGATTTATGTGTCTTGCTGGCCCCGCAACAAGACATCAATTGGGAAGAGATCACTCCAGCTATTCCATGTTATGGTCATTGAGAATGCGCCTTTCCTTGAGAGATTGCTTGTATCTGATCTAGAAGGTCCAACAAAAATTAGGGTCACCGACGCACCTAAATTGACCGCATTGCTATACTTGTCTACCAAATTCTCGGAACTCTTTAGTGTGTTCGTAATCGTTCAGGTACAACACTCATCTTCTTCTCCGTCTTCTTGAAATTCACATTTTTAAATTTCTTCTTGATGTATTTACAACTGTCATCCAGAAAATGATTCCCACAAGCTAGACACAGTCTGTGCGCACAGTGAAGATCTTGGCAATAAAATCTATCGGCCCCAATCTGGATCAAGTTGTTGGATTCCTTGCATGATTTCCGTGCATGGAGAAGCTACTCATCGAGGTGAAACTTCTTTCCTAGTATTAGTAAACGGTAATCACACCGTAGCTCAATTTTTTTTTGCAATTTCCCCAAATTACGATGACAAGTGTAGTGTTCAAAAATGCATCTACGAACTACATAGAAAGAAATGTTTTTAGTATTTTTTCTCACTTGATCACCTAAATCGTATTTTGTTGTACTACTAGTAGCCTAGGCTAGTCATAGTGGCTAGTAACTTAGACTGGTAACTCTATGGTTACCCTAAGAGCAAGTACTACCTCCGTCCTGGTTTACTCTTCCTATTTTGTAGTATCAAAATTTGACCATAGATTTAATTGACAAAATGTTAATGCATCTCACTAAAAATTATATTGTTGGATTCGTATTTGAACATAATTTAAAATGGTATAATTTTTGGTGACATGCATTGGCATTTTCTTAGGTAAATCTATGGTCAAAATTTTACAATAAATATGAGGTAGTACAAAAGTGGGCTATAAGGGCCCTCCACTATGTAGGCCAAAACACGTGACAAATTCACTTGTGATGCATTTGGCATCGATGCCCCGCCATTGCTCACTTGGTGCCCCAATCTAGACCACCTACTTTGCTCTGGTGCCAAATTAACTCACGCAATGAAAAACACTTGCGTGGGAGAGGGAGAGGACTGAGAAATAAAAAAACATTTGTTTGGGAGAGTGAGAGGCTGGTGTAGTTGGTTTGATTGATTTGTTTATACATGTGGGTCTGTGTGCACAGCGGTGCCAACTCTCTCACATCGCTAGATCAAAGCGAAAATCTTTTGATTTGACATTGATGCGTATTATGTGGCAATACTTTTGAGAAATATGGCATCAGCCACATAGTGCAAGGCAAAAAATTCCCAATCTCTTCACGTGATCCTAGGTAAATGAGAGGAGAGAGAGAGATAGAGAGAGAGAGAGAGAGTGAGAGAATATCACTAGCCAGCCAACCCTATTGTATGAGCGAATGATATTGGTACCTCTTGAAGACATGGCAATCTTATATAGCCAGCTGCTCTAATATGTTCTCTTCTTTTGCAGATAAAAAACCCAAAATTGAAAAATGTGTTGCACTATAACAATCTCATTGAATGCCTTGATCTCCATCTTACAGAAATTGATTTGATCGACTACCGAGGCAGCACATCTGAGATTAAATTGGCCAGGTTCTTTGTTCTGCAGGCAAGTGTGCTCAAGGTAATGAGTTTTGGCGTTCTCTGGTGCAACAATGAATGGTGTGCTGATCACCGCAAGCGTCTAAGCCTAAATGACAAAGTCTCCATAGAAGCTGAATTTGTTTTTGAAACATCAAGTTGCCAGAGACTCAAAAATTTATTTTCCCATTAGTGACTTGTCGGGGCGGTGGATTTTAGTTTGTACGATAATGCTACATCTACCTAAAGTAACAAAAGTTCTTACGTAACCTTCCTAATAATTCCCTCTTTGTAGGTGCAGCATTACTCCTAACATTTGTAATATCAGTTTGAAACTTGTAATACTGCCGTGTCCTATTCCTATGTTTTCAAAATCCTGCAAATCAAAGAGGTCCTGAGTTGGTGATGATGGTGTGCCTGCCATCTTTCAGCAATAACCGTTGGATCTAGATCTGACGCATACAAAGCAAACTTCTGCAGTTTTGCAAAAAGATGCCCGCACTTGTTCCCTATATACAAACAACTCCTTGTCTCTCACAATCAACCTTATCTCCTCCCCACCACATATAGAAGGCCATGAAACAATCTGGCATGATGGCTGCTGCCGGCGCCGTCCACCCCCAATCTTGCTGTTCCGTGCAATGCACGAGCATCTTACTCGTATAAGAAAAGAGTAGAGATACTTGTGGCAACGCACGGGAAATTATGTCGAACATGGCTAGTTGTAAGCAGGCTTGCTCTACAACCATGATGATAGAGACTACACACGGTCAGGCTGACTTTGGTATGCCGAACATGTTGCCTACACTCGGGTGTCATCTCTGGCGCAGGGTCTTGTCACTTCACTAGGAGGAGTAATTTGACCAATGGGTAGTACAGTACTAGTACTACATTGGTAGTACTACTACTCATCTAGCACCACAGTCTAGATTTAGCAGTACTACCACATCCGTCTGGATTTAGTATTTGACTAGCAATATCTAGTAATGCATGTCATAAGAAATATACTACTCCCTCTTTAAATAAATACATGGAGTATTGTTTTATTCTGTTTTGAACGTTGGTCCTGATGCATTGGTTAACTTCTTTCATTTAACTGGTTTGCCTAGGTTCACGTGCTTGGCATTGGTTCTTCCTGGGGTCACCAAAGTGCTCTCTCTCCTCCTTAATTATTGCACCATGTCATTTTTTTGCCTATGTGGCATGCTTAGCACCTGTCCACCATGGAGCAATGGGAAGGGCCTTAGCACAACATTTTTGGTTACATGCAATAGAATTTTATTAGTTAAATCAAAGGTCAAAACTTGGTGCAAAATGCAAAGGGGACCAATAAACCAGTCAACATCAAAGTTCTCTCGTTTTGCCCCAACTTGGTCTTGGTGAGATGACTATACTGCACCGGCACGGAGGGAAGGCCGAGGAGTAGATGGCAAACACACACGCGAATGCAACACAGTCTGCACTTCTCATATAAAGGCTCCCCACTAGTCCAATCTACAAAATCCTACGCAACTACGCACCCTAACCAAGGGCAAGAGTGATCACTCCAATTGCAAGATCGGTTGACTAGAAGCTAGACCCATGGAGGCGATGAGCGTGAGCATCAGCCGGCTGTGCCAGATGGTCCATGACGTCGGCTTGCGGCCCGACACCAAGGAACGTCTCCAGGTCGTGCTTGAGGCTGCCAGGGCACGAGGCCTCTTGGACGACATCTTCATCTCATTGGTCGATGAGGTCCTTGTCGGCTTCCTCGACAAGTTCACCATCGTCAAGAAGCTTGCGGACGACCTTGACGTACGCCTCCAGCCCACGCACCTAGGATCTGCAACGCCCACCACCCTCAACGGCCTCTATGGTGACAACCTCTTCGACTCACTGGTGGCCCTGCGACTGCCCGCCGTCACGCCAGAGAATGTCCACCTCGAGGCCGCGCTCGCCGCACAGCGCCTAGTGCAGCAAGACACCATCGACATAATCACCCACATCTACTCGCAAATCATCCACAAGGACTACTACATGCAAGAGGAGAACGATAGGATGCTGGCCTTGTTGGACCGCAGGGCAACCTTGGACGACATTGTTCAGAAGCACGTTGAGCTTTCCACCAACGCCGTTGCTCCTCACACGTCGGTTGGTGACCCGGCGCCCTAGGGCGTGAGGATGTCGTTGATGGATCCGTATGTATCTTTATCTTTCCGTCAAATCCATGTAGTAGTATATTGTACTACTATTAATTATCTTACCTTTCGCATCAACTTCATAATTTTTGTATGTACTCCATGCATGAACCGCGCCTGAACCAAACTTCTCATTACTCTAGGGAAAATTGTTATTTCTATCTATTGGTCGCGCCATGGAGTAGAACCAAATTTTACAAGTTACAAGTTCAAAAGGAAAAGTCTGCCATGTTCGCGTCGCAACCCCACACGATTGGTTCGGCACGCCGCTCTAGGGGGAATGTGTGATCTGTTGCATTTTCACTTACAAGTGGGACCGTAGTTGAGCAAACCGACTATCGGCAAATCCCCACCCCGCCCACTGCGTGATGGCTGAGAAAACAGTAGGGAGAAGAGATGGTTGTAGCACGGACTCCAAGAAATTTGGTGTCAGATGGGACTCGTGTGGGTGGCGTGTGCCGTACTGCTAAACGTGAATGCCAGTTATGGCCCATGCCACCCCACTATATGGACGTGCTGGTTACATAGAGCGAACACATTAACTCTCTAGGAGTACGGTACACCACTAGTACTACTCACATTGTCGTGAAATTTCCTGGAGTCCGTGCTCCTCTCTCTCTCTCTTCTCAGCCAGCCAGCAAACGTGCAGAGCCCATCATCTGTTTGGTCACATGCGGTCCCACATGTCAATGAAAACACAAGACGATGCACTGAACCTGCACATCTTTCACCTCGACGTGCTGGTGATGAAAAAAAATCCAATAAGGATCTTCGGTGGCCACTTTTGGAGTTACTCAAGAGTAAGATTCTATTTATAGTTTAACCCAAGCTGCACATCACATGGCTTCAAGTAGCACTCCATTTTCTTGCATGACACGATTCGGATGCTGGATGTCCCACGTGTCGGCAAAAGGAGGAAGAACTCGACCAAATCTTCTCCACATTTAGACTGGAGGATAGGAAACACGGCAAGCCATGTGCCTACACCAGACTACATACACGCCCGCCTCACGCAGTCACGCTATCACCATATTTCTCGGCCTCCGTGCAACACCTAGCTCTAGTTGATCTAACTAGAAGTAACTATCGTGCTAGCATACTCCAATATTAGGTTGGCTCTATGTGATGTGGCAACTTCATATAACCAGATGTTCGTTATACTACTACGGTACTCACACTCCAAGAAGTGACTCGAAAACCATTCATAAATTGAGTTTATGACATGCATTTGCAAATGTACCATTCATTACATACAACAAGTCATTAACACACAATGACAACGAGGATACATGTTGTATTATAGATTATTTCCAACAAAACATTATAGTAAATACTAAAGTTTTCATCACACAACAAATAACAAGAAATGAAATGAACTTCAGCTCAACCAGTCCTCGGCATTGGAAACACTTGCTTTGAATCATAGGTAAGCCTCTGGGAAGGCCAGCTATTGTCAATATCGAGACCAATGTAGGACTGATCATCCAGGCTGAAGCGGCCTATATCATGACGCATATTGTCATAGCCAGGGTAGGGAACCACCATGATGTCCGAGGTATAGATACAGTTGCTTCTCATAGATGGTAGTAAAGTTGTGTGAACAACTACTGGATCGCCTTTCACCATCATTGGATAGTAAGGAAGAGCGAGTTTTCTCCAAGACTATCAATATTGAACTAGGGAGAAGGTGTTGGCGCTAGCACACTAGTATCCATCCTGAATACCCTGCAACGGATGGTTGAATAGGTCCGGAGAGTGAAACCATGGGAGACAACACCTGCTTCCTTAGTAGTAACATCAACAGTGCACTGTATACAGACAATAAGAGGTGATCCATCAGAATAAGTTGCCAGGTCCCACTGAGTATATAGGTCCTGCTCGTCCACGTGCTTGTGATCATCACCATCGTCATATCCCCCTTAGTTATAAAAATTTTCAAGTATAGGTGGTGGAAAGTTCCAAGGACCTTGGAAACACAAGAAGGTTAATTAGTGAAGGGAAACTTGCTAACCCACATGCATGTGGATGAAACAATTATAATTACAGTGGAAGATAAACATACCGAAATCATAAGGATTCCATGCAAAAACAGTGCCACGAGTGGTGGCAGCAAACACAAGACGCTCGTATTGAATTGCATCATAGTACTCATCCGTGTACAAAAACTGATTTTTGAGCAATATCCATCGAAGCGTGGAAGTAACGAATGCAACAAGCTTGTAGAAGATAGAAACAACTTCATAGTCATGTAATCCCAAGAGCGGTTAGGAACTCAACAAATTGCTATCTTCCGTAGACGACAGTCATGATCATATTTGAACGTAAGTAGATCATCATTTTTCTCAACCTCAGGGCACTCTGAGATTTTTGGAAGTGGAATCCGCTGACGAGTGTACACATTCACAAGTTCCTACTCGCAGTTGTACCCAATATAAACAACCCAATCTCCATTCGCGCCTACCCAGGCCTTACCCTTAAGCGATGGCATCTTAACATCACACATATCATTATCAAGCGACATCTACTTGCACAAGGCGAGGCTTCCGTCGTCCGTGCGCCAGCGAGCAAGGTCATGGCTAGGAAGATAGGGGAGATCAAACCGCTCCTGGAGCATTGGGTTATTTGTAATGATGTTATTAGTTGAATCGAGATTGGTCCTGAATGAATCTGCCATGCTAGCCGAGGTGATGACGCTGCACCGATCAATGAGTTCCTCCACCACGTCATCTTTCAGATCGGGGTAAGAATAACAGGGTCGTTTCCGGCCTATTTCCTCCATGGAGAAGATGATCGAACGATGGCAGAAGGAAGGGTGAAGGCAAATGGAGGAGGGAGGAAGAGCGTGCAACAACAATTCCAAATCGAGAGGGAATGGCGAAGAGGCGGTGGACGGTTGCCGCGTTACAGGAAGATGAGCCGCAGCCTACATAGACGTCCGTTCGAAATTTGTACAAAAGGACTCGCCGTCATCTCACTGACATGTTGGAATGGGACCACATGTCAACGAAACATGGTGTGTCATTTCTCGTGCAAAATGTGATCTGGCTGCATTGGCCCGAGGTCACGCACTGACGACAAGGCTGTCACTACAAAAAAAGACACATCCATGACATTTTGGGCCGAACGAAAAATATTTCTATCATACTTATGACACTTCAATGACGATAATTGTGAAAAAAACCCGATATCATCATAGATGTGGTGGGCTCCAACTTCTATGACAAAAAATCATGACATAAAATGGGCTTTTCGTAGATGTGGTGGGCTCCAACTTCTTTGGGCCATCCATGATGGAAAAAACCGCGGTAGAAGCGAGGGCGAGGAATATTTTGGGGAGTTCCCGGGTACGGTTGGTGGTCGGGGGCCAGCGATGCGCGCTTCTCTCATACCGTACACGCGTGGGTGCTAGGCGTTGGGCTCTAACTAAACCTGAGCGAGGCGTCGGCTAATTGAAACCGAGTGATTGCACTGCAGGCTACACGTTACTAAACTTGAGCTATCGAGCAATTCCTTCGCTACTGCTGCTAACCGAAGCCGATCGATGCTGCCTCAGGATGAACAGTGAGCATTGCTGGGTGGTTTGGATGAACAGTGAGCATTGTAACTGGGGGTTTGGATGAACAGTGAGCATTGCTGGGGGGTTTGGATGAACAGTTCCAGGTGGGGGTGGATGCACAGAACCCCGTGGTTGCCTCTGGATGAACATGACCCCAATGGTTCGAGCCGGTTGGGGCTGGATGAACAGGACCCCGTGGAGGGCTGGATTAATAGGACTACCCCGTGGAGGGCTGGTTGAACAGTAACCGGTGGAGGGCTGGATGAGCGGTAGCCCGTGGAGGGCTGAATGAACAGTAGCCCGTGGAGAGGGCTGGTCGAAAAGTAGCCGGTGGAGTAGCGCGTGGTGGAGGCTGGATGAACAGGAGCCCGTGGATGAACAGTCGCAGGTGGAGGCTAGAGGAGGTCGAAGGTGGATGAACAGTAGCCCGTGGAGGCTGGAGGAGGTCGACGGTGGAGATGAACAGTACCCCATGGAGTCCCGTTTTGCGGTACGCCACACACCTCGCGATGAACAGGACCCCTGTTTTGACCGTAGCGCTCCAACATAAGTCTGTTTCCTCCGTTTTGTGATACGCCACACCCCTCCCGATCAACAGGACCTCGTCTCGACCGTAGGAGGTCCAACACAAGTCTGTTTCCTCCGTTTTGCGGTATGCCAGACCCCTCCCGATGAACAGGATCCCGTTTCGAACGTGGCCGGTCGAACACAAGGCCGTTTCCTCTGTTCTGCGGTACGCCAGGCCTCGTTTCCATCGGTTGTTCCGTCCAAGCTGGTTGGCTCCCACGCATTCCGTTGCCTCCCGATGAACACGACGCATTCCGTTGCCTCCCCATGAACACGACGACGATGATGTTTCTCCGTTTCGACCCAGCCATGTACATGAGCCGTGGCCGTACGTATGCGCGAGTAGGCGTTCAAGACCCCACCCGTATGTACATACGTGGACGTATTTTATTTTTTGCACACTAGCCGCTGTACGTACGTGTACATGCTACGTGCGTGCCTCTACTATGACACGTGCACGCCTCTACATCAACCAGTATGTACGTACACTTTCACGACCAGAATGACAACGCTATGTACGCTTCGACTAGGTGGGTCCCGATTGTCAGGCACGTCCTTGCGTGCGAAGATGTAGCTGGTGGGTCCCAGCAGTCAGGGGGGCGAATCTTTGTTTTTGCCCGGACGCACTTCCTTGCGTGCGAAGGTGTAGCTGGTGGGTCCCAGCAGTCAGGGGGGAAACATTTTTTTCACGAAATACGATGGCCCGTCCGGTATGTCCCCGCTGTCAGGTGGAGGAATAATTATTTTGCGCGTAATAAGGAGGCACTTCCTTGCGACTGCCGTGGACCCAGCTGTCAGCCTCTCCACATACAGTACTCTTCCGATGGAATTCGGTCGTTGACCACGTTGACCACGCCGCGCTGAGAGCACCAGGGCGGTAGACGACGGCGAGGCCTATGAAGGGGACGACATGGAGCCAGGGAAGACGCGGCAGTGGAAGCCCGCGCAGAGAGGAGTACAAGGGTTCACTGGTTCGGCTGCTGTGTGAGGCTGCCATCGCCTCAGAATAACAGAGGATATGGGTGAGTAGAGGGATGGACTAGCCAGCGGTGGGAGTAGTAGGGGGCAGTGAGGCGTCCGCGGCATCACAACCGGCCATGGGAGGCAGGAGCACGCAACACGACTGGCACTGCTTTGGGCGTCTGGAGCAAGAAGACTAGAGGTTGAAGAAGCACTACGGTCGTTGGATGGACATTGTACGGTCACTGCAACTAGAATCGTTTATATTTACTAAGTTGACAAAGCCCTTGGTACGCGTCAACTTAGTAGGCCCACAGGTCAGCCTTCAAAATGGTGCGCCCCAGATGTCAGGGGGAGGAATCATTTTTCGGGCGGCTGAAGCAAGAATATCCGAGATTGAAGAAGAAGCACGACATCCGTTGGATGGACATCCAACAGCCACAACTTGCTAGAACCGTGTGTTGTTGACAAAGCCTTGCATACGCGTCAACTTAGTTTTTTTAGGGGACACGTAAACTTAGAAGGCCCACAAGTGTGTGGCAAAGAACATATAGCCCATTTGCGATTTGTAAGAATGTATAGCCCATTTTTTAATTCTAATGGAATTTACTACAGCCCATTTACAGTTTGTCAAAAGTACAACCCAACTTCTAGCTAGGACAATGATTAATAATTTCAACCAACCGCTCAAAACAGAATTCAAAAAAAATCCCACATTTAGATGGGATCCAAAATATTTTTTATCCGAAATTTCTAGTCAGATTAAATATAATTTCAAAATAAAGTTGTATTACATTAAAATCCAACGAAATATTGCGCGCGCAACAAGTAATGAAATAAAAAATTCCAAATTCCAAAAATAATATATTTTTTAAACTAATTAAGCGTTTGGTGCATTTTTTATAGTTACTACCCAGTTATTATAATTACATCCCATTTATTATTTCTTAAAGTCCATTTTCTTGTGAAGTCTAATGCATACCTCCTAGGAAAGTTTGCAGCCCAGCGGGGCAGAGAATAACAAGTTGACCCGGATATTGTGTACAACTGTCGGCCCAGTTGCATTGCTGATGTTGAAAAATGGCCCGTGTAGTACAATACAACCTAACATGGCTACTCTTCCCACATTTAGCAATGTCGGAAAGGCCCAAACAAGGCATCTGTCCAACTTTTTGAAGTCACTGAGCTCAATTAATAACTGAAGAAAAAAGTTAGATTACAGTGGAACCTAATTAAAAGTTGTCACGAGCAAAGAAATAATTCAATGGGTCCCACTTGTGCGTGTGTGTGTGTGCATGTGTGTGTGTGTGAGAGAGAGAGAGAGAAATATATATAGAGAGAGAGACCCATCAGTTGATGCTCGTAAATACATCTTTCAGCCATTTGCATTGCTGATGCTTAGTAAAAACTTATATAGTTGACCCAATCATATAGAATATCATAGCACACTGAACTTGCATACAAAAATTTCACACAGGCGGCACAATCAGGATAGAAGCAGTGGATCACTACGGGTAGGGCTATGTTGAAACCAACAAACTCGTACATAATGGTTCATCGTATTTATCAATGATGGGGAAATATCTTGAATGCTGTGCAAAGAAAACAGACAGACAACACAATAAGTTCTGCTAGCACATTAAGTTGGCATACATCCCTTTCTAAAAAAAGTTCAGGTACAAAATTAGAACATGTCACAATCAAATGTACTGGCACATCAGTGCTTCACACCCATAGCTCGGATTTAACTAGTATCTGACAAGACTCAGTTGTTACCTCAAATTAGAGCACATCCAGGCAGCTAGCATTGCCTCTTCTCCCAAAGAAGCAGTGGCCTCCCCGCGTAATAAGGAGGCACTTCCGGTGGGTCTGAGCTAATAGCAGGGAGAATGTTTTTTTGCGAAATACAGAGGCCCTTCCGGTGGGTCCCAGTTATCAGGTGGATGAATCATTATTTTGGCACGTAATAAGGAGGCATTTCCCTGTGTGGGCCCCAACTGTCAGCCTCTTCTGAAGGCTGTTGTTTGTTGACTATGTTGACCTCACCACGCCGAGAGCACACACGCGGTGGACGAGGGTGAGGCCCAGGAAGGGAACCACCCGGAGCCGGTGAAGCCACCACAGAGGATGCCCACGCCGAGGGGAGTACGAGCGCTTACTGCTCGACTGCGGGGTGAGGCTGACGTCGCCAGAAAATAACAAGATGTGTGGGTGGTTAGAGGGATGGCCTGGCGGCAACACAGCCAGCCAGGGAAGGAGGGACCAGGTAGTCCCACCGGTGCTGGTTTGGGCGGCTGGAGCAAGATGGTCAGAGATTGAAGAAGCATGGCGGCCGTTGGATGGACATCCAACATTCACTGCTGTGTGTTGACTAGTTGACAAAGCCTTGCGTACGCGTCAAAAACTTTTTTAGGACGGCGTCATCGTAAACCTAGTAGGCCCAGAAGTCAGCCTCCAAATCTGTGGAAAACAACATACAACCCATTTGCTAATTCTTAAGGATATTTGAAGCCCATATTCTTTTTATTAGCATTACATACCATATATTCTGGGCACTGCTAAAAAATTCAACGAAATTTTGCATATTTTGGTGGGGTACAAACTCTTTTAATCACGAAATTTTGAGTCACATTAAAAATATTTTTCAAAAATTATATGAAAATAAAATTCAAAAAACAATTCTCCGCAAAAGAAAGAATGAAATTTAGAATCTTAACTAGCAAGATGCTCGTTCGTTGCACGGAACATGAAGATGCATTTGTATGAGTAGTTTATCTTGTGGGAGAAAATATGATATTTTAATGTAATTGCCAGTTGGCTTTGGTTTTTATAAGAGCAGAGAGTAGAGAAATCCTGAAAAATGATATTTTAATGCAATTTCCAGCCCGCTTTGGTTTAAAAATTTACAGCCCATTTATTACAACTTATAGCACATTTTCTGGGGAAGCCCATTTCTTACTACTTACAGCCCTCCTCGTCTTGAAAGATTTGCAGCCCAGCAGGGCTGAGAAAAGCAAGTAGGCCTCGGTTTTTGTATTCTCCAGAAAAAAGAACTGGGCTAGCCATTTTCAGAAAGAAAAAATATCAACTGAGCTCGTCATGTGCTTAATAAAAGCGTAAGCATGGTCTAGACGGGCCACAACCCCCGCACACCGCGTAGTTGAGCTCCGTCTCTGAAACTAAAAAACAACTCGGCGAGCTGCTGGGTCCCTGGTGTTATCCACTCGTTGTGTAATTTTCTCGTTTATTGACTACATTGACAATGGCGTGGGCCCTAGTTGTCAAACAATTAGGAGGAATTAATTTTTGGCTTGTAATAACGAGGCACCTGCTTGCGAAATGCAATGGCCCTGGTGGGTCCCTACTGTCAGCCTCTCCACGTACAGTCATCTCTTGATTCCTCTTGGTTGTTGACCATGTTGACAACACCAGGCGGCGGCGGGCACAGTGACCGAACCAAGGCGAAGAACGACGGCGAGGCCTTGGATAGGAATGAACAACAGCCATAGAAGATGCGGCAGTGTAGTGGCAGGTGGAGGGGAGTACGAGGGCAACAACATGCAACTGAAGCATACAAATGGTACAAAAAGCCCAAGGAATAATTGTTCATCAAATTTTTAGACAAAACCCAGTTTGAACATGGAAGTAACATCTAACCCAACCACTCTTTTTTTCAGTCACAAACAAATGGATCAGTCTGATCCATAAAATCAACATCCTGTGCAAAAAAATTATTTCAGGATGGCTACAACTTGTTGTAAATAGAAGCCGAGCACTTTTAGAAGCCCATTTGTCCACCTGAAACTTCTTTTTTGCTGTTCAACATGTCCGTCCGTGAGAAATCTCTTGCGGTAAAAATTAAGCCTCATGGACAATAATAACCTCGCATTCATCAGGAAGAATGTGACAAAGCTTCTGTTTGCGCTAAGATCTGGAACGGTGCGAAACCATATGATACAGCGGCGGCTAGGGTAGAGCATGTCAGGTCGGTCGTGGGACCAAGTATAATAGTAGGCCTTTGGCCCCCAAACCCCACGTCCAAGTCAATAATAGCCCCACCAAGGTTTGTCTAAAAAAATAGAGTAATTAAGGCGTCTGTTAGTCCCTTTAGTATAAATACTATATAATTAAAAATGTGAAAGTGCAACTATCCCTAGGTGGTTTTGGTAATTCCTAACAACATATAGCTCATTGAGCTAATACTATTCCAAGACAAATATTTCATGAAAGCTCAATGAATGGCATGGCATGGATGAGAAAAGTGGATCCCTCAAAATGCTAAGGATAAAAGGATTGGCTCAAGCTTCAAGCTCAAGACTCTACATTTTATATTTTAGTGATCTAAGATCACATTGAGTCTATAGGAAAAGCCAATACTATCAAGGAGGGATGAGGTGTTGCTTAATGAGTTTCTTGCTTCATAGTGCTTATTGATATGCTCCAAAACCCTCAACTACTTTCCCACATCCACATATGACCTAAACCAAAAGTCAAACTCGGCCCCACCGATTCTTTCTATCCGGCGCCACCGAGTTCAGATGTCATAGCCACTGCCACAAACCCTAGGCAAATCAGTCTCATCGATAGGGATCTCAGTCTCACCGAGATGGGATTGTAATCTCTCTGTTTCCCTTCGTAACGTTTCGGTACCACCGAGATGAGCGATCGGTCCCACCGAGATTGCAATGTAAACTCTCTGTTTCCTTTTCTTAACATTTCGGTCCCACCGAAATGAGCAAACCGGTCCCAACGAGTTTACCTGACCAATTCTCTAGTTAGCTTATTACCAAAGTCGGTCTCACCGAGTTTGTGTAATCGGTCTCACCGAGATTATGTTATGCCCTAACCCTAACCATATCGGTCCTACCGAGTTGCATGTCGGTCCCACCAAGAACCCTAATGGTCACTAGGTTTACTAAATCGGTCTGACCGAGTTTGTTTATTCGGTCCCACCAAGATTGGTAAATTGTGTGTAACAGTTAGATTTTGTATGGAGGCTATATATACCCCTCCACCTCCTCTTCATTTGTGGAGAGAGCCATCAGAAAAACCTACACTTCCAACTTACCATTTCTGAGAGAGAACCACCTACTCATGTGTTGAGACCAAGATATTCCATTCCTACCATATGAATCTTGATCTCTAGCCTTCCCCAAGTTCCTTTCCACTCAAATCTTCTTTCCACCAAATCCAAATCCTGTGAGAGAGAGTTGAGTGTTGGGGACACTATCATTTGAAGCACAAGAGTAAGGAGTTCATCATCAACACACCATTTGTTACTTCTTGGAGAATGGTGTCTCCTAGATTAGCTAGGTGTCACTTGGGAGCCTCTGACAAGATTGTGCAGTTGAACCAAGGAGTTTGTAAGGGCAAGGAGATCGCCTACTTCGTGAAGATCTACCGCTAGTGAGGCAAGTCCTTCGTGGGCGACGGCCATGGTGGGATAGACAAGGTTGCTTCTTCGTGGACCCTTCTTGGGTGGAGCCCTCTGTGGACTCGCGCAGCCGTTACCCTTCATGGGTTGAAATCTCCATCAACATGGATGTAGGATAGCACCACCTATCAGAACCACGGCTCAAAAATCACCATGTCTCCAAATTGCGTTTGAAATCTCCAAACCCTTCCTTTACATTCTTGCAAGTTGCATGCTTTATTTTCCGCTGCTCATATACTCTTTGCATGCTTGCTTGAATTGTGTTAAGATTGCTTGACTTGTGCTAAGTTTGCTAAAATCTGCCAAAGACTATAATAGGGAAAAGGTTAACTTTTTATTTGGTCAAGTAGTCTAATCACCCCCCTCTAGACATACTTCAAGATCCTACAAGTGGTGGCAGAGCTTTGGTCTCCATTTGCTTTGATTTCCATTGATTTTGGTGGTCATAGCCTTGGTTTCACAACCTAGGAGAGTATGGCGTCTAGCGAGGGAAACTACCACCATAGAGGTCCTTACTTTGATGGTACTAATTTTGCTAGTTGTAAGCATAAGATGAAAATGCATATTCTCGGACAAATCCCCACCGTTTGGGCTATTGTGTGTATTTTCTTGCAAGGTGAATTATTTGATGGGAGAGAACCAAACCGTGAAGCTAGCGCAGAAGAGTTGAATATGCTACAATACAACGCTCAAGCTTGTGATATCCTCTTCAATGGATTGTGCCCCGAAGAATTCAACAAAATCAACCGTATTGAGAATGCAAAGGAAATTTGGGACACTTCGATTGATATGCACGAAGGTACCGACTCCATCAAGGAATCCAAATTGGATGTGCTCCAAAGTCAACTTGACAAGTTCAAGATGAAGGATGGTGAAGGCGTTGTTCAAATGTACTCTAGGCTTGCTCTCATCACAAATGAGATTGCCGGCTTAGGAAGTGAAGAGATGACCGACAAATTCATCATCAAGAAAATTCTAAGAGCCTTGGATGGAAAGTATGATACCGTATGCACATTGATCCAAATGATGCCCAACTACAAGAATCTCAAGCCAACGGAGGTCATCGGAAGAATTGTTGCTCATGAGATGTCACTCAAGGATAAGGAGGAGCTGCACAACGAGTCAAGTGGTGCTTACAAAGCCTCATGTGAAGCTCCCACATCATCAAGTGAGAAACAAACCTTCAATGAATAATTGATCCTAATGGTGAAGAACTTCAACAATTTCTACAAGAGTAGAGTCAAGGAAAGAAGTTCCAAGTCAAGGTCCTACAATGACAAAAGATCTTCCAGTCGAGAGCGAAATTGCTACAACTGTGGAAGACCCGGACACTATTCCAATGAGTGTACGGCTCCCTACAAAAGAAGAGAAGATTCACCTAAGAGGAGAAGTAGAAGAGAAGAATCACCACCAAGAGAGAGAAGGAGTATAGATGATTGTTATGAACGAAGAACATCCCGGAGAAGCAAGGATTTGAAAAGGAAGGACAAGTCATCAAAGAGCTACACAAAATGAAGACATCAAGCTCATGTTGGTGAATGGGTATTCGGTTCCGACTCTGAACATTACTCCGAGAGAAGCTATCACTCTGAATCCGAACATACTCAAGATGAAGGTGTTGCCGGTCTAGCACTTGTGTCAACCAACTCCCACAACATATTTGATTCACCAAATGAAGGAATTGGAAGATGCTTCATGGCTAAAGGCCCAAAGGTAACACACCCCGAGTATGTTGATTTCAATAGTGATGAAGATGACTTGCTAGGTGATGATGATTTACTTATTGACAACTCTAGTGATGAATACTATGATGAAACGTCAATTAATCATGCTAATCAAGATAAAACGAATGACGATGATAAGGAGAAGATTGAGCTCCTAACTAAAGAACTAAACACTCTTAAGATAGCTCATGAAACTATCTTAGGGGATCATCGAGAACTTTTAAGGACTCATGAGAAGTTACGCTTTGAAAAGCTCAATCTTGAGCAAGAGCATGAGTTCTTAAAGGCAATCAATGATGATCTTCGCAAGAAAAGTTCTTCTTACATTGCCAAGTGTTTACTCTTATCTACTTACATGCCTCAAGTCAAGTCTAGTAACAAAAACAAGAAGGATTGTTCCTCTAGTAGTAACAATCACCATGTTAAATCCAATGTTGTTGCTTCTAGTAGTTCTCTTGATTCCACTAATGATTCTCTTAGCCAAGTTACACTTGAGCAAGAAAATAGTTTATTGAACGGAATCCTAGAGAAAGGTGTTTACAAGAGCCTTGCCGGGAGTAAGCAATTTGAGGAAATTGTACGCAAGGAAGGAAGGCACCGGAAGAACCAAGGTGTTGGATTTGAACGAAAGTTCAATGCCAATGGAGTTGAGTGGGAAGAAGATCAATACCCGAAGACGAAGTTTGTTCCTCAACAAGAGAAGTATGATCCTACTTACTTCAAAGGGACACAAGCTCAAGATGATCTTCCACCACAAGACCACAAGCAAAAAGGCAAGGATGATCTTCAAGAGGAGATTGATGCATTTGAAGAAGCTCCCAAGGCCTTGGTCAAGTGGATTCCCAAGACTACGTCAAGTTCTACTTCTTCAAGTACAACTACAACTCCAAGGATTCCCATCAACATGGTGTGGATCTCGAAGAAGAAGAACTAGAGAGTTCTTGAGGGTGACTCCGCCAACATTTTTCACTCATATCATTTTGGCAAGGACAAGTGCAATCAACTTCCACATCTTGCACTAGTTCAAGGAGTCACAAACCCTCTTGTTGGTAAGACAAGGGACAAGGTAACCTAATGCCTTCATAGACATCATCTTGTGTGTGCATCACTCTATGTCTATGGATATCCTTGTTTGTTCCTTGTGGGACTAACCCGTGTAGGTATTGAATGTGCAACTCACTCCAAAGGATTGCTCCAAATGATCTACATCAACATTGAGCATCCACATCTTCAACACCTACATGAAGTCATCATCGACAAAACCCAAGGTTAGTTCGTCCCACTAAGGGGGGATCTCACATGTAGGGGGAGCTTTACTCTAAGAATTGACCTAAAGCAACTCTAATGGTGTGAACACATCAATGCATTATGTAAAAGTGGAAACCCCACTTGAGCTTAAACGATGAGTATGACCTATGATCAAATGTTCTCATTTGACTCCTAAGGCAATATACTCATATATAGATGACCTAGTCATCGCCAATTGCTTGATAGATGCTACAATTGGTTGTGCATGCTTTGCCACATATTTCATTTGTCATTTTATTGTGTGAGCATGTTGGTTGCATATTTTACTCATTCGAGGACATCCACTTGTAGTTTTGCTTGTTTGGCTTCTTTGTTTTGGCCAAGTGGATGGACAAGAATGCCTAAGAACCTTCTCTAGCTATCTATGCTTTTCTTGTCTCAAACTCTATTCATGATACATCACAAAATTTGATCAAGTCAGATTCGAACCACTCTGTGTGAGGAGCACTCGGAGTCCCCGATTCGTCATAGACTTAAACTTCCAAAACTTCTTTGTGCGTCTCGGTCCGACCAATTCTTCCATTTCGGTCATACCGAGATCACTAAGTTGATCTAGGTTTTCAATCTCGATGCAACCGATTTGAACATTTTGGTATCACCGAGTTGTAGCAACTACTTGTAGTTATGCATCTCGGTGCCACCGAGGTGTTCCACTCGGTCACACCGACAGGGTCGGGCTATATATACCGAAGGGCAAATTTTTTGGAAATTTCTCCAAACAGTTTTTGCCCGCGCTCAGCCTGCTCTGCCTGAAGGGTCTCCGGATCGTTCTCCTCATTGCCAGCCGCCTCCCGCAGCTGGTCTCCGCCGCCGTCAACGGGAATCTCCACCTCTGTTGCCGCTGTAGCGAGTCCATCGCCGAACTAGGGTATGGACTTGATCACCGTGCTATCCCCATCTGATTCCTAGCACATTATGTTCATCATGAATCTTGCCACGATTGAAACTATCTCATCTAGTCAAAACAATCTGTAGATTAGGTTTGATTTGAAAATTTAGGGTTAGGTTTCCGTCGAAACTATCTCGGACCCACCGAGTTGTAAAAATCGGTTCCACCGATTTGGCCAAGGCCATTGCACTTGTGATTCTTGGTCTGACCGAGAATTGCAAATCAGTGTGACCGAGTTCAGAACTTTGTGAAACCCTAGCAATCTCGGTGCCACCGAACTGTGACTCGGTCTGACCGAGTTCACTAGTTTAGGTTCCTAAAGTTGCTTCGGTATCACCGAGTTCACAAATCGGTTGATCCGAAATGCTTTCTGTGGAAAATGAAAACTAAGTTTTTAACTCAATCTTTTGCAAAAACGTTTGTATTTGTGATGCTTATCCTCTCTATCTCATCTACATCAATTCACAGGGTCAGCAGTCAGTGTTTGCAGCATGTCTGATCAAAGTGATAGCCATAACAAGGAAGAGGAGCAGATTCCTATGAGTCAGGGCACTAGTCCCTCTAGTTCCTCAGATGATGGCAGCAGGAGCACCCCAAGCAACTTACCCAAAGCTGTCACCAGGGCCAGAAAGAAGAAAACATCAGACTCTGAGGATGAAGACTATGTGGTAGAAGAGGATGAAGCCACCTCCAAGAAAGTGCTCAAGAAGGATTATGGCACTGCTGCAACCACCAAGCCAAGTTTGAACAGGAAAGTCCCTGCCAAGAGGACTCCTATGCTCAAAGTCAGAGCATCAACTCAGGAAACTGAGAGATCAGAACCCAAGGAGCCAGTAGTGGCTGAAAAGAAGAGGAAGGAAAGGGTCAAGAAGACCATGGCCAGAGTTGTTGGGAAGCCTTCCATGGTGGAAGAGGAAGAAGAAGAAGAGGTTGCTGCTCCAGCTCCCAAAGCTCAGAAGCTCATGGGTGATGCCATAAGGTCAGGAGCTGCTTCATCAAAGCCCAAAGAAGCACCTAAGGCTGCTTCCAAGCCCAAGACTGCACCCAAGAGGAATACCAAGAACATCCTAGCTGCTGAAAAGAACAAGGCCCCAGTGCCTGAAGGTGTTGCAGAAGAAGAAGAAGATGAAGAGCATGTTCTGAGGAAGTTGAAGCCTAAGATTCCAGATCATAACGATGCTCATCCTGTTGTTAAGAACATGAAGCTGAGAAAGGATGGATGACTCAGACAGTGGAGGTTGACTGATCCTTATGCAGTCAGGAGGAGAACTGCTATGGACTACAGGTTCCATACAAAGGAACAACATGACTTCTATGAGACTGTGTTGCTGGACAAGAAACCAATAGTATGTGATATGAGATGGGTTGATTGGAAATACATCAAGGAGAATGAGGAACACTACCCAGGAGTGCTTGACAGCTTCAAGGGTTGTGGAGTGGATGACTTTGTTGGGCAGAAGCTCACAAAGTGGAATGATGAGCTCATAATGCAATTCTACTCCACAGCACATTTCTATCCTGATAGCAGAATAGTTTGGATGTCTAAAGGTACAAGGTACCAGTCCACTATTGAAGGATGGGCAAATCTGATCAATGAACCAAAGGAGAAAGAAGATGACTTGGATGTCTATGCTAAGAAGAAAATGGATCACAACTCTATGGCACATATGTACAAGGAGATCCCAGATGATGCTCTTGAGACTCACAAGTTTGGGTCTGTACATTTTCTTCTATCAGGACTGCCAACCATCAACTGGATCCTCAGGCACACACTCTTGCCCAAGTCAGGTGATCATAACATGATCAGAGGCCATGCTATAAATCTGCTACACTTGTTTGATGTGCCTCAAAGTTCAAGGTTATGAGCCTCATTGTTGAAACAATCAAGAGGACATCTGCAGACCAGAAGAGAAGTTGTGGGTATGCCCCACAGATCCAGGAGCTGATTAACTCCAAGATGGGCACTATCACTTTCTTGTTGGACAAGGATCACATGCCTATCTATCCAGACTTTGTGGACAACCAAGTGGTTATGGATGAAAATGAACCATCTTCAGTGCAAGCACAAGCTAAGAAGGAGAAGGCAAAGACCGAGAAGGCTGCCAAGATGCCAACAATTGATGAGGCATCTGAGTACTTCCTGAAGAGCAAACAAGACCAGCTTGGTTACTTGATAGCATCCACTCTAAGGATTGAGAAAGGGTTGGCCACCCTAACTCAAAACAAGGAGAGCCTGGAGAGGATCATGGAGCAGAAGTTCTATGACTTGGATGTGAATGTAACTGAGATCCAGTCTGTTGTGGAGCAACTCCAAGATGATATGCTGGAGTGGAAGGGGAAGACAACCACTGAGGCATTTGCTAGAGTGCCTAGAGCTCAGAGATCAGCTGTTGTGCCTGTGACAGACACAAGAGCAACATCATCTGCACCTGCTACAGCTTCAGTGCCACCAGCTCCAGCATCTACTCCACCAGCTCCAACTTCATCAACTGATGCCTTCGCCCTTGGAGTCATATCTACACCACCACATCAAGACCAAACGTGAGATACGACATAGTACTATGCATTTTCTAGGAACTATTTGGTAACTTGTTGCCAAAGGGGGAGAAAAATGTATAGATCATAGGCTTCGAGAGAGAGAGAGAGAGAGAGAGTTTGCTTTTGTTCTCTCTTGTCTTTGTGGTTGAACTTTATTTGCTTTCGCTTGCTTGAGATACTTTATTGCCTGTGTGATACAATGATGATCATGTGTTTGAACATATGCTACATTAATGCTTGTTGGATGACATTATCCTGTTTTATCTCTATATGACCATTCACTTTGCTTGGTGATGAGTGCATGTATTTTGAATATTATCATTTTGAGCGCTCCACCAAGATGTATGTGACATGGGAGAGTACCTCATGAACCTAACTCAATGTGCATTTGCAGTCCAAAGCAAATCTTAAACTATGCACAAATTTAGGGGGAGCTCTCACATTTCACATACTTCTCAAAGCGACGATGTTTTTCAATCTTATTATCGTTTGTCGAAGCTTTGATCTATATGTTGTCATCAATTACCAAAAAGGGGGATATTGAAAGTGAAACTATCCCTAGGTGGTTTTGGTAATTCCTAACAACATATAGCTCATTAAGCTAATACTATTCCAAGACAAATATTTCAGGAAAGCTCAATGAATGGCATGGCATGGATGAGAAAAGTGGATACCTCAAAATGCTAAGAATAAAAGGATTGGCTCAAGCTTCAAGCTCAAGACTCTACATTTTATATTTTAGTGATCCAAGATCACATTGAGTCTATAGGAAAAGCCAATACTATCAAGGAGGGATGAGGTGTTGCTTAATGAGTTTCTTGCTTCATAGTGCTTAGTGATATGCTCCAAAATCCTCAACTACTTTCCCACATCCACATATGACCTAAACCAAAAGTCAAACTCGGCCCCACCGATTCTTTCTATCCGGCGCCACCGAGTTCAGATGTCATAGCCACTTCCACAAACCCTAGGCAAATCAGTCTCACCGATAGGGATCTTGGTCTCACCGAGATGGGATTGTAATCTCTCTATTTCCCTTCGTAATGTTTCGGTACCACCGAGATGAGCGATCGGTCCCACCGAGATTGCAATGTAAACTCTCTTTCCTTTTCGTAACATTTCGGTCCCACCGAAATGAGCGAACAGGTCCCACCGAGTTTACCTGACCAACTCTCTGGTTAGCTTATTACCAAAGTCGGTCTCACCGAGTTTTTGTAATCGGTCTCACCGAGATTACGTTATGCCCTAACCATAACCATATCGGTCCTACCGAGTTGCATGTGGTCCCACCGAAAACCCTAACGGTCACTAGGTTTACTAAATCGGTCTGACCGAGTTCGTTGATTCAGTCCCACCGAGATTTGTAAATTGTGTGTAATGGTTAGATTTTGTGTGGAGGCTATATATAACCCTCCACCTCGTCTTCATTCGTGGAGAGAGCCATCAGAACAAACCTTCGTCATTTGTGTGGAGGCTATATATACCCCTCCACTTCCAACTTACCATTTCTGAGAGAGAACCACCTACTCATGTGTCGAGACCAAGATATTCCATTCCTACCATATGAATCTTGATCTCTAGCCTTCCCCAAGTTGCTTTCCACTCAAATCTTCTTTCCACCAAATCCAAATCCTGTGAGAGAGAGAGTTGAGTGTTGGTGATACTATCATTTGAAGCACAAGAGCAAGGAGTTCATCATCAACACACCATTTGTTACTTCTTGGAGAGTGGTATCTCCTAGATTGGCTAGGTGTCACTTGGGAGCCTCCGACAAGATTGTGGAGTTGAACCAAGTAGTTTGTAAGGGCAAGGAGATCGCCTACTTCGTGAAGATCTACCGCTAGTGAGGCAAGTCCTTCGCGGGCGACGGCCATGGTGGGATAGACAAGGTTGCTTCTTCGTGGACCCTTCTTGGGTGGAGCCCTCCGTGGACTCGTGCAGCCGTTACCCTTCGTGGGTTGAAGTCTCCATCAACGTGGATGTACGATAGCACCACCTATCGGAACCACAGCTCAAAAATCACCGTGTCTCCGAATTGCGTTTGAAATCTCCAAACCCTTGCCTTTACATTCTTGCAAGTTGCATGCTTTATTTTCCGCTGCTCACATACTCTTTGCATGCTTGCTTGAATTGTGTTAAGATTTCTTGACTTGTGCTAAGTTTGCTAAAATCTACCAAAGACTAAAATTGGGAAAAGGTTAAGTATTTATTTGGTCAAGTAGTCTAATCACCCCCCCTCTAGACATACTTCAAGATCCTACATAATGGCCCCACCTTTTGTCTCACAAAGTATGTTGGGGCTCCTGCTACAACCGGCTACAAGTTTACAATCTGCTTCTCTTCTCTCTCCTCTTCTCTCTCCTTCAACTAAGCACAAATACTATATTTAAATCCTTATACTCTGCTTATGTCATCTAATTGTACTCTCTCCGTCTAGGTGAATAAGTCATCTTAGATTGTGCACCATGACCAAGGAGGAAGAAAAAAGATAGAACTTAAATGTTTAGTTGCTAATTAATAGTACTACATGCAATGAACTAACCACTTCATGTCGTGTTTGTTGTCTCAAGTCATTAAACGCATGCACACCACACATTTCTTATTGGTTGCTATGCCAAGAAACAAGAAACGAGATAGAACTTAATGCACCACGCCTAAGTGTTTCGGGATTATTTGGTTTTCATAAGATGACTTGCACACCTAGACAGAGGGAGTAGTACTTGCTCTAAAGTTACTCTCCACTGTGTAGTCTAAAATGCCGGGCGTGCAGCGGGCGGTGCCCTCGGTCAGTGTGCCACTTCAACAGCGGAAGCAGTGAGAGGTTGCGTCGCCCTGACTTGCCATCAATGTGGAGCAGCGGGCTCAGCTGGCGCCGAGCGGGAAGCGTGCGCAGGAGGGGGAGGGGTTTTTGCTGGGCCAAGAAGGTGAGAAGCCAACTTGGGATCAGTCCGGACAGGGAAATATCATGTGCTCCCATACTCTGCATATGACACTAGTCTATGTTACTACTCCCTCCTTTCCGGTTTATAGAGATGTTTAGAGTAATATAGCAATATGTTACAGTATAAGTTACTCCCCACTATGACCAGTGTCGGTGTCAAAACCGGCGGATCTCGGGTTGGGGGTCCCGAACTGTGCGTCTAGGCGGATGGTAACAGGAGACAAGGGACACGATGTTTTACCCAGGTTCGGGCCCTCTTGATGGAGGTAAAACCCTATGTCCTGCTTGATTGATATTGATGATGTGGGTATTACAAGAGTAGGTCTACCACGAGATCAAGGAGGCTAACCCTAGAAGCTAGCCTATGGTATGATTGTTGTTTGTCCTCTGGACTAAAGCCATCCGGTTTGTATAGACACCGGAGAGGGCTAGGGTTACACAGAGTCGGTTACAATGGTAGGAGATCTACATATCCATATCGCCAAGCTTGCCTTCCACGCCAAGGAAAGTCCCATCCGGACACAGGACAAAGTCTTCAATCTTGTATCTTCATAGTCTTAGAGTCCGGCCGATGATGATAGTTCGGCTATCCGGATACCCCCTAGTCCAGGACTCCCTCAGTAGCCCCTGAACTAGGCTTCAATGACGACGAGTCCGGCGCGCATATTGTCTTCGGCATTACAAGGCGGCTTCCTCCTTCGAATAATTCATAGAAGATTGTGAACACCAGGATAGTGTCCGGCTCTGCAAAATAAATTCCACATACCACCGTAGAGAGAATAATATTTGCACAAGTTCAATTTGCTGACGTATTTTGTGGCGTGACATCACACCACCACCAAGCCTTTACTCGAATTGTTTTTATCATACCACCTCAGCGCGTTTAGCGAAGCGGTTTCCTTGGTACGTCTTGTCGAAGCAGAGATCGTGTTCCCCTTATTCCGGGATTCCCACTAATACGGACGTGGGTAAACCAACCGCGCCATTGATTGCGGCGCTTGGGAGATATGCGAGTTTTATCAGGCCGGTGGGGACGCATGGTTTCATCCGCCCATATAAGGGGATAAAGATCTACCCTTTTACCTACGCCTTCTTCCTCCTTTGCTTATCCATCTTCGTGAACTCGAGCTCCAGCGCCCAAGTCCACACATCTCACCTCAACCTTCTCCAACCATGTCCGGAGCGGGAGGCAAGTGGATGGCCTCCTCCGTTACGGAGGGGCACATCCAGAAGCTGCGCAACACCGGATATCTGTCCAGCGACATCGCGCACCGGCTCCCCAATGAGGGGGAGCTCATCCCCACCCCCAGGCCCCATGAGAGGACAGTATTCCTTTCCCATTTCCTCCGCGGACTGGGCTTCCCACTCCATCCCTTTGTCCGAGGGCTCATGTTCTACTACGGGCTGGATTTCCATCATCTGGCCCCGAATTTCATCCTCAACATCTCGGCGTTTATCGTCGTGTGTGAGGCCTTCCTCTGCATCCAGCCCCACTTCGGCTTGTGGCTCCAGACCTTTAGTGTCAAGCCGAAGGTTGTGAAGGGCAGCCAAGCGGAGTGCGGAGGCGCCATGGTGGGCAAGATGCCCAACGTTACTTGGCTCGAGGGCACCTTCGTGGAAACCATCAAGGGGTGGCTATCGGGGTGGTTCTACATCACCGAGCCGCGTGACCCTGAATGGGCAGCGGCCCCCGAATTCAGATCTGGCATCCCCATACGACGCACCTCCTAGAAAGAGAGTGGTCGGACATGGGGTGATTCGGAGGAGCTGATCGGACTCCAATCCTGCTTCCAAAAGCTAGTGAACAAGAAGCTCAAGCTTGTCAACGTAGTCCAGGTCATGCTCATCCACCGGATTCTCCCGTGCCAACAACGGGACTTTAATATGTGGGAGTTCGATTCGGCGCAGCACCAGACTTTGAGCGGGCTCTTCGACACTACATACGAAGAGGCCTGGAGGGTGCTGTTTAAGGGCACCGAGGCTCCCGCATCCGCTATGGAAGATCGCGGATTCAGCTCGCAGCGTCCGGCTAGCGAGATTAGCGATTTTACCCTTTACGGGACACTTGTTTTCCATAGTTTGACTCTATGCGGGATCTAAACTCCCTTTCCTTTGACAGGACTGGCTGAAAAAGGCCGAGCAGACTAACTGTCCGGCCCCTTTGCCAGAAGACCCAGCGGACGCCCGCTTAACAGGGCTGCTAGTTCCGGCACCCCACGTGGTGCCGGAGAAGAAGGCCAAGAAGAAGGCCACGGGCACTCGAAAGAGTTCCCGTTTTCAGGTGTCATCGGACTTATCGTCCGGTGGCTCTGAGGCGGACTCCTCCCACGAAGGTGAGGAGGAGAAGAAAGAGGCCTCTCCCCCAGCGGGGGGAGGGAAGAAAAGGAAGGCCTCCCCAACAAGGGAGGTCGAAGGGTCCAAGAAGGGAAGGACTCTTCCCCCGGACTGCTCTGCCAACACCGGCGACGACGACGAGGATTGGCCTCCAAGGGCCAAGCCCCTGGCAAGATCGTAAGTATCCGGACTCCCGAATAATTTCATGATTTTTCTTTTCGCCACATGGTGTCTTCTTAATGTCGTATACAACCCTGCAGTCCGCCCAAGGATGATCTTCCCGCTTCGTCGAGCGGGTCCTTGGGTGCGTCGGATATGGATTCCCTTCCGACCGCCTCCACCCCCCGTGATGCAGATGATGCCGAGGTGGGATCCTAGGAAGGGACCCGCCAGGAGGAGGAGGCCCCGGAGATGCCGCAGGGCAACCTCCCGGACTTTGCACCGGACTCTGCACCGGAACCTGTAGTGGCTCCGGAGTCCGGCGAGCGGCCCCTTCGTAAGAAGGGCAAGACCGTGACGCCGGCGGCCTCCGTACAACCGGAGGCGCCGGATAGCTTGCTGGAGGCGCTCAACGGCGCTTCCATCGAAGAGGAACACCGCACCATCATGAGTGCGGTGATTCAGAAGGTTCAGCTCGCCAAGAGCGGGCTGACCGAAGCCTGCAGCAGCCTTCTAACTGGCTTTGAGGTAAGAATTTTGATATATGTAAAATAGTACCGCATAGACAGTAGCCCCTGATGCTCGGTTCGGTGTTCGGAAAGAAAAGCCGAACTGAGGATCTTAAAAGATACACGTGGGAGTCATAAAAAAGTTGTCAATATGGGATTGCAGGCTGTGCTGCTGACCTCTGCCGCACTAACTGCGGAGGTCAATACTTTGAAGCAAAGCCTCGAGCGGTCCGAGAACGAGCTCGGCCGTGCCAAGAAGCAGCTCGAGGACAAGGAAGGTGAGTAACACCTTATTAAAATTGTACCTTACAGAAAAGGATTTGGTTGCAAGAAGAATGACAAGGATAACGTTGGTATTGCAGGGGCCACGAACGAGGTGGCGACCCTGAAGGAGACGGTGTCCGCGGCCGAACGTAATGCGGCCGCGGAGCGCACCGAGCGAGAGAAGCAGGAGGCGCGGGTGGCGGAGGTACAGCAAGAGCTCCAGGTTCTCATGGAAAAACATGAGAGTTTGGAGCGCGACTCGAAGACTCGAGAGTCCGAGCTTGCATCGGCTCTTGAGAGTGCCAAAGCCACTAAGGCCGAAGCCTACAAGGCCCTCCAGGAAATCGAGGTGTTGAAGAAAATAGCGGCAGGTAAGGCATTTTTCATGCAAAGTAGGCATGTGTGTGTGAATTACCTATCACTTACCCGAATTCGGAGCTCTCCAGGAGCGTTCGCAGATCTGCCCTGCAGCGTCTCCGATGCTACCGCTTTCTATAGGGCCGAGGAGGGGAGCTCAACAAAGAAGGTCTTTTGGTCTCAGTATGCTGAGGCCGGACATCCGGTGCCCCTGAGCGACCAGCTGAAGCAGCTGGTCGAGCTCCACAAGGTGGCCGAACATGCCATGAAGGGCCTCATAGTTCGGTTGTGGCCCAAGGGGGCCATGCCTGGGAGCTACTTCGGCCTGGTGCGGCGGCTGGTGGATGCGTGTACATGGGTTGAAGTCATCAAGCACTCCGCCTGTATTGAAGGTGCCCGTCGGGCCCTTGCCCGCGCAAAGGTGCAATGGGGCAAGATGGATGCTGAGAAGCTTGTGACGGACGCGCCACCGCCGGGCAAGGAGTATCGCACGCCCGAGATGTATTATAAGAGTGTCTTGAAGGGTGCCCGCATTATTGCGGGTGAGTGCTCCAAAGATGTAATATTTGAGTAGACTCGCATTTTGTTATCCTGTGTGCTGAAAACTTTGTTCATATGCGCTAAGAAACGCTTGTTAATTTAAAATATTACCTTCTGTGCGGCCGTTTATCAAATCTGAGAGATGGCAAGTCATCGGCTTCAGCCCCCATGCCACGAGTGCTGGGGTGTTCGGGATAAATTTGAGCACTCTTGTTCCCATTTTTTGGTCCATCTAGGGAGGCGCTCAACACAATGAACCAGGCAACCGGACTTATAATGCTTGAACACTCTCACTTAGCCATAGAATTCTATAATTTTAAATTTCGGTGAAGCCCCTAGTGTTCGGAAGGCCGAATTTGGGGCGCTATCCACGCCTGGGCCAGACAAAGCCGGTTCCTTGCTCTAAGCGGCATAAGTCTTTAGGGACTCAAAAAAACCTCTCGAACAGCGACCGGCTCTCGCCTCATCATGATGGTCAGTTTTAGCTTTCTCCACTGAGGCGCTCGCCCAGCTCAACTGGGGCGCAATCGCAGTGGTTCTCCCAGTGCTACCTTAGCCGATACAACGAAACGTAAGGTACCAAAACATGGGAGCCGGGCAAACCCAACTATTGACCCAAGTCATGATTCGGAGCCGATTCATATAATGCTATAAGTTCGGGGTGCCGCACTTGTGAAAGTGTTCGGACTTATCACACCATGATGCGGGAAACATAAGCCCCTGGTGTATTTAGCCGTACCAAAGTGTACGGATGCAACATGTCATAAATGAGCATATGTATAAGAAAGAAATGCAATTAAAAGAAAAAGGTGCTGCATTGTTTATTTAAGAAATACTGCTATGAATGCAGAACGATACAAATAGTGCGATAAGCAAGGGATGGGACTATTAAACATGTCCCCCTCCAGGGGTAGGCTGCGGAATGGTGTATAAAACAGAGTTAATGCTCGTAATGGAGAACACCTGGATATTCTTCGTAGCCTTTCTCCTTCCCTGGCTATTGCATCGTGAGTTTGGCAGGTCTACTGCCGGACAGGGCCTCTGGCGAACAGAGTCCTGTGGGTAAAAATAAAAAGGAAAAAGAAAAAAAAAGAACGACACACTTGAGAGCCCCTGGTGTGGTTGAGCCGCATTCTGGGCCTATCGTGGTCGTGCCCCTCCCCGTATGCCCATGGTATCTCTAGAGCGTAATGATGTACGCGAAGGACCAGTCTTGCAATTTTGCAGGGGCTGGGGTTGGGGACGCATTGCTACGCGTGCTCGGAACGTGCCAGGTGGTCTTGTTGTAGGTTACTCCGGGCGTGTTTAGCCGAGTCCAGTCGCTTAATGGCCGGACTTGAGAATTGCCTTAAGAGGCTGCACTATACTTCTGCCACGAGAGCCGCTGTATGTTCCTCCGTTCGGAGAGAGCGTTCAGTGTTTCCGTTGACCGTGATGACTCCTCGAGGGCCTGGCATCTTGAGCTTGAGGTATGCGTAGTGCGGCACCGCGTTGAACTTTGCAAATGCGGTACGTCCGAGCAGGGCATGATAGCCGCTGCGGAATGGAACTATGTGAAGATTAACTCCTCGCTTCAGAAGTTATCCGGGGATCCGAAGACCACTTCCAGTGTAACTGAGCCTATACAATTGGCCTCTACACCTGGTATGACGCCTTTAAAGGTCGTCTTTGTGGGTTTAATCCTTGAGGGGTCAATGCCCATTTTGCGCACTGTATCCTGATAAAGCAGGTTCAGGCTGCTGCCGCCGTCCATCAGGACTCTGGTGAGGTGAAATCCATCGATGATTGGGTCTAAAACCAATGTGGCAAATCTGCCATGGCGGATGCTGGTGGGGCGGTCCCTTCGATCAAAAGTGATCGGGCAGGAGGACCATGGGTTGAACTTCGGGGCGACTGGCTCCATCGCGTATACATCCCTGAGTGCACGCTTCCGCTCCCTTTTGGGTATGTGGGTTGCGTATATCATGTTCACCGTCCACACTTGTGGGGGGAAACCCTTCTGTCATCTATTGTTCGGCGGTCGGGTCTCTTCCTCGTCATCGCTATGCAGCCCCTTGTCGTTGTTTTCGGCAATTAGCTTGCCTGCCTGTTTGAATACCCAACAGTCCCTGTTGGTGTGGTTAGCTGGTTTTTCGGGGTTGCCGTGTATCTGGCACGAGCGATCGAGTATTCGGTCCAAATTGGATGGACCCGGAGTAGTTCTTTTGAATGGCTATTTCCGCTGACCAGGTTTAGAGCCTCTGAATCCGGCATTGACTGCCGTATCGTCACTATTGTCGCCATTAATGCGGCGTTTGTTCTTGTTGCGACGCGACCTGCCATTACGGTCCTTGATATCCGGACTGCCAGAATTTTTGCTGAGGTTGGTGCTGCGGGCTAGCCAGTTGTCCTCTCCCGCGCAGAAGCTGGTCATGAGTGATGTGAGGGCTGCCATGGATTTCGGCTTTTCCCGTCCCAGGTGCCGGGCAAGCCACTCGTCGCGGATGTTATGTTTGAAGGCCGCGAGGGCCTCCGCATCCGGACAGTCGACGATTTAATTTTTCTTAGTTAAGAACTGTATCCAGAATTGTCTAGCCAATTCGTCTGGCTGCTGAATTATGTGGCTTAGGTCGTCAGCGTGTGGTGGTCGCACATACGTGCCCTGGAAGTTATCCAGGAATGCAGCTTCCAGGTCCTCCCAACTCCCAGTTGATTCTGCTGGCAAGCATTTAAGCCATTGCCGAGCTAGTCCTTTAAGCTTGAGTGGGAGGTATTTGATGGCGTGAAGATCATCACCGCGGGCCATGTGGATATGAAGGAGATAGTCTTTGATCCAAACCGCGGGGTCTGTTGTGCCATCATAAGATTCAATATTCATGGGTTTAAACCCTTTGGGGATTTGATGATCTATTACTTCATCTGTGAAGCATAGTGGGTGTGCGGCGCCTCTGTATTGGGCTATATCACGATGAAGCTCAAAAGAGCTTTGTCTACTGTGTTCGGCCCGGCCGGACTTCCTGTGTCCGGCGCGACGGTTGTCGTCACATATCATGGGGCGCCCACGCAATCCGTAGATCGATCTTGATTGTCTTGCCTTATCCTCCAATATCTCTCGCAAGTCCAGAGCGTTCCCCTGTGGCCGTGTGCTTTTCGAGTGATGCCGGGGTACGGTTCTAGTGGAGGGCCTAGAGGTCTCTATGTCGCGGCCACAGGGTGGTCGGTCAGCCGTATTGTCCGCTGGTGATGCAGGTTCATATGCCTCCTCCTCTAATCGGGGGAGCAGCTTGCGTTTGGGGTAGCTTTTGGAGGGGCGTTCGAGCTCATGCTCTTCGGCCGCAAGGACTTCAGTCCATCTGTCGGCTAGCAGATCTTGATCACCTCTAAGCTGTTGCTGCTTTTTCTTGAGGTTGTTTGCCGTGGCCATAAGCCTGCGTTTGAAATGCTCTTGTTCTACGGGATCCTCAGGCACGACGAATTCATCATCGTCGAGGCTTGCCTCGTCTCCGGAGGGAGGCATGTAATCCTCTACCTCTTCGTCTGCCGCTCTCTCATGAGGGCTGGCGTCTCCGTCCTCCTGTGCTGAATCTTGCTGGAGGGGGTTGTCTTCGGCACTGTCTGGGGTGTTATTATCTCCGGTGCCGGAATCTCCATTCTTGCTGTGGCGAGATTTAGAGCGGCGCTGCTGGCGCCGACGCTTGGGTTGTTTCTTGGAGGGGTCATCCTCCGCTGTTCCTTCGCCATTCCCATCCTTTGGGATATCCACCATGTATATGTCATATGATGAGGTGGCTTTCTAGTGCCTAGTAGGCACTGGCTCTTGGTCGTCTCCAGCATCGTCGTCCATACCGCCGATGTCTTCGGAGTCGAAGTCTAGCATGTCGGTTAGATCGTCGTCAGTGGCTACTAAGTGGGTGGTGGGTGGGCTTTGAACTTCTTCGTCATCCGCATCCCAACCGTCCTGACCGCAGTCCGGCCAGGGCTCTCCTGATAACGAGAGATACTTTAGCAAACTCAAGATGTTGCCGAAAGGTGAGTGTTGAAAGATGTCCACAGTGCTGAACTCCATGATCGGCGCCCAATCGGATTCGATTGGAGGGGGCGCGGGAGGTTCGGAGTCCGGCGAGGAGTCCGGCACCTCGGAGTCACGAGCTTCACGAGGGACAAGGTCAGTATTCGGCTACATCGCTGTAGAGGTTGTAGCCCCCGAGGCGGTGTCTAGCCACCCCTCCTCGATCTGCGCAGCCGGCTCCAAATTGAGGGTCGGAGCGGACTCGTGTGCGGCCTCCAGGGCACTGTCCGGCTGCAGAGCTAAATCATGCCCATCGTGATAGTGCGGCGCGCTCAGCTGTGGCTCGAATCCATCGAAGATCAAGTCCCCGCGGATGTCAGCCGTGAAGTTCAAACTTCCAAATCTGACTGACGGCCAGGGGCGTAGCTTTCGATCTGCTCCAGATGGCCAAGAGAATTGGCCCGCAGTGCAAAGCCGCCGAATACGAAGACTGTCCGGGGAGAAAAAGTCTCACCCTGGACTGCATTGTTGTTGATGATCGAAGAAGCCATCGAGCCTATCGGTGACGACACAGAGGAACTCTCAATGAAAGCACCAATGTCAGTGTCAAAACCGGCGGATCTCGGGTAGGGGGTCCCAAACTGTGCGTCTAGGCGGATGTAACAGGAGACAAGGGACACGATGTTTTACCCAGGTTCGGGCCCTCTTGATGGAGGTAAAACCCTACGTCCTGCTTGATTGATATTGATGATGTGGGTATTACAAGAGTAGATCTACCACGAGATCAAGGAGGCTAACCCTAGAAGCTAGCCTATGGTATGATTGTTGTTTGTCCTATGGACTAAAGCCATCCGGTTTATATAGACACCGGAGAGGGCTAGGGTTACACAGAGTCGGTTACAATGGTAGGAGATCTACATATCCGTATCGCCAAGCTTGCCTTCCACGCCAAGGAAAGTCCCATCCGGACACGGGACGAAGTCTTCAATCTTGTATCTTCATAGTCTTGGAGTCCGGCCGATGATGATAGTTCGGCTATCCGGAGACCCCCTAGTCCAGGACTCCCACAACCAGCCTTGGCCACTCCCAGTGCTCCACCATGTATAGCTGCTAAGCCTGCCATGTAGGCATAAAATATGATGTGGCAAGTTAATTAAGAAGAGAGAGAGAGAGTAGTTTGGTTACCGCAGGAAGAAACGATGGAAAGATAGTTTTGAGTCCATAGCTAATTTAATGAAGCAAGCTTAGCAACAATAAACTAAGCACCTGTGCATTGAAGACTTGAGTTACTAAGCCATTTAATGCACTTAGCACCTCATCTAAGAACATCTAAGCACTTAGCACTTAGCACCCCCTTTACTGTGGACCTTGACGGTGTACGTCACCTTGTGTCTCATAATTTTCCTCGTTATCATCTGAGTCCTAGAAGATCTCACCCACATCATCATTAGGCATGCAGCCACCTTGATAGACAATGTGCGCAGAAGGAGTAGAGGCGACTGGGGACGCACCACGTCGAGGGCACTCCATATGTGCTCGTGTGCATGCAGCGTGCGTGTTTTTCCATCGGTGCTAGCTCTAAGGCCGAGGTTGCGGTCGTCTTCATCTCCGACTAGTCGTTGAGCAACGACGGCAAAAAGGTGCTGCAAGAGATGCGTAGGCGCTGTTGTGTGCGAGCTTCACCGTAGCACGACAAACCAGACATCGCCGCAGATGGCGCACGCCTCCATGCAGCCGAGTGTGTGCGCATGCATGTGTTATTCACGTGCATTATGCGGCCGAGTGTGTGTTCATGCACGTGTTGTGTACTCCTATGTGCGTTGTGTGCTCCATGCTGTGTGCGTATGTGCATGAGTTGGATCGGATGGAGTTAGTGCATTTGCGTGTGTACATGCGTGGCTGCATGCGTCCTGTACATGCGTGGCTTGTTGCGTGGTTATCAATATAAACTATAATACATCTTCAACTTAGCATCCGAATGTATCATTTCTAGTGGTTAGCGAAGAGTTCATGTTCTTTTATTTGTTTATAGGTGGGCAGGCGGCAAAAAACAGGGGAAAACATGCAAGGTTCCTTGCAGACGCTCCACCGTGAGGTTCCTTGCTCCTTCTCGGTCGTCGGGAATCTATGTTCTACAACTCTTTTCTTTTACGAGAGCTTTGTTCATCCTTTTGCCAAAACGCGAGACATCTAGCATCAAGGTGCACGTGTCATGCAAGAAAATGGAGATAATCAGATAAGCAGTGCGTAAGTGAGTCGTGCACTTCGATGGCACCTACTACGCAGTATTTTTTCTCCTCGATGGCACGTGAATAGTGCACGTACTCAACGACGGAGCACGGGATGGTATCCATGACATGGTCAGCCCTTTTTTGGAGAGAGTACGTACTAAATAACTTTGATGTGTCCCATCAACTCGCAGAACGGCGAGAAGCTCGATTACGCCTTCTCCCTTGCCAACGCATGCGCGGTGGCTCGCAGCACGAGGAGAAACTTTTGCTTCAAGCGGTGGATGTGCAGCAGTTCATTTGGTGTCAGATTGCCAGAAGTACTACTGTATAACCATCGACTTCCGGAAGAGGCGAAGAGCCAATCGCAAGGTCACCTACTAACCTTAGGCTAGGCGTAGTGGGGGTAACATAAGTAGGGGTACCTCCTTTTTTTATTCTAGAAACAACCACACGTGAATATCGAGTGCTGGTTACATAGAACAAATTTCCTGGAGTCCGTGCTCATCCCTCCTCTATCTCTCTTCTCAGCCAGCAAGCAGACACGCGGATCCCATCATCTGTTTGCTCATATGCCGTCCCACATGTCAGTGAAAATGCAAGAGGACCCACTGAACCTGCACATCTTTCACCTCGGTGTGCTCGTGATGAAAAACAAATCCAATAAAGTTCTTCGGTGACCACTTTTGGAGTTACTCAAGAGTAGTAAGATTCTATTTACAGTTCAACCCAAGATGCACATCACGTGGCTTCAACTACCACTCTATTTTATTACATGACATGACCTGGATGCTGGGTGTCCCATGTGTCGGCAAAAGGAGGAAGAACCCGACCAAATCTTGGGTTGTGCTCTCAGATTAGACTAGTTGTGCTAACTGAAATTTTTTATAGTGTAGAATGGATGCAAGTTTTGGTATTGGGAAGAAGAGCGCGGCCACCGCATCCCAGAAATGGCCCGGACACGACCCCATTTCCCTACCCAAATGGACAGAATCCGGGAAAAACGGAGGCCCGTCTGGGGTCGTGCGTTGGAGTTGGCCTTACAAGTGGGACCGCAGTTGAGGAAACTGACTATCGGCAAACCCCCCACCTCGCCCACCGCGTGATGGCTGAGTTAGAGAAATGACGAGGTTGAAGACATTGATGTAGCACGGACTCCAAGAAATATGGTGTCAGATGGAAGTCGTGCTGGTGGCGTGTGCCGTACTTCTAGATGTGAATGCTTGTCCTGGCCCATGCCACCCTACTACTCTTACTACTTATAGTAGTAGTATCAAGGATTCGAGGTGCTAGTTACGTACATCAAACACATTAACATATGGCCGACCTCACACTGTGGCCAAATTTCCTGGAGTCTGTGATATGTTAAAAAGTGTTCTTTGTGAGGGTGGGTGGCTGGTCTCAAATTTAAAACTTGTTGTATTACGTATACATAGACGCAGAGATAGTGCAGCAGTTCTGAAAGTTTGAACCCAAACATCAAAATGCAATTTCTACTGGACTCATCCGAGGACCTAGGATGATGGGATTTGCAACTACAGTAGAAACACACACCCGACACGCGAAGCGTGTGAAGCTAGTACAAATAGTGTACTACTATTTTTGATTGGCCTCATCCGATAACATGTTGCAATGCACGTACAATTATGTATTCAGAAAGTATTTTTTTGCCTCGTCGCATCTATCACTCAGAGAAGAGACTCGAAAGTCATTCATAAATTTAGTAAGTTTATCACAGGCATATCATTTTATTACATACAACAGGTCATCAATCCACAAGGACAACGAGGATACACTATAAATGCTAAAGTTTTCATTACACAACAAATAACAAGCGATGAAATGAACTTCAACTCAACCAATCCTCGGTGTTGGAAACGCTTGCTTTGAACCACAAGTGATTCTCTGGGAAGGGCCATCTATTGTCAATCTCGAGACCAACGCAGGACTGACCATCCAGGCTGAAGCGGCCTACTATATCAGTACCAGGCTAGGGAACCACCAAAATGTCCGAGGTATAGATACAGTTGCTTCTCATAAATGGTACTAGTAACGTTGTGTCAACTGCAGTTGGATCGCCTTTCACCATCATTGGATAGTTTTGTCCTAGGACGAGCGAGTTTTCTCCAAGACCATCAATACTGTACCAGGGAGAAGGTGTTGGCGCTAGCACACTAGTATCCATCCCGAATACCATGCAACGGGTGTTGGAATAGGTCCGGAGAGTGCGACCATGGGAGACAAGTTGCCAAGCGCCACTGAGTATATGGGCCTGTTCGTCCTCATGATCGTGATCATCACCATCGTCATCTCCCCCTTGGTTATAAATTTTTTCAAGTATAGGTGGTGGAATGTTCACAGGACCATGGAAACACAAGAACAAGGTTGAATATGTAAAGGGAAACTTGCTAACCCACATGCATGTGGATGAAACAATTATAATTACGGTGGAAGACAAACGTACCGAAACTACGAGGATCCCATGCAAAAACAGTGCCATGAGTGGTGGAAGCAAACACAAGACCCTCATAGTGAATTGCATCATAGTACACATTCGTGTATAGAAACTGATTTTTGAGCAATATCCATCGAGGCAAACCACGAAGGAAGGCAACAAGCTTGTCGAAGATAGCAACAACTTCATAGTTCTTGTAATTCCATGAGCGGTTGGGAACTCGACAAATTGCTATCTTCCATAGAATACAATCACCATGATTGTATTTGAACGTGCATAGAATACCGGTGTGCTCAACCTATGGGCAGTCTGCTGAGATTTTTGGAAGTGGAACCCGGTGACGAGTGTACACAATCACAAGTTCCCACTTGCAGTTGTACCCAATATAAACAACCCAATCTCCATTTGCGCCTGCCCAAGCCTTGCCCTCAAGCGATGGTATCTTAACATCACACGTATCATTATCAAACAACATCAACTTGCACAAGGCGAGGCCTCCGCCGTCCCCGCGCGAGTCAGCAGGGTCACCGCAAAGAAGATAGGGGAGATCAAACCGCTCCTGGACCCTTGGGTTCCTTGTAATGATATTATTAGTTGAGTCGAGAATGGTCTTGAACAAACCTGCCATGCTAGCTGAGGTGATGACGTCGCACCGATCAATGAGTTCCTCCACCACGTCACCTTTTAGATCGGGGAAAGAATAACGGGGTCGTTTCCAGCCTGTTCCCTCCATGGATAAGACGATCTAACAATGGCAGAAGGAAGGGTGAAGGCAAATGGAGGAGGGAGGAAGAGCGTGCGACAGCAGTTCCAAATCGAGAGGGAAAGGCAAAGAGTCGGTGGACGGTTGCCAGTTTGCCACGGTACACGAAGAGGCGCCCGACCTACACGTCCGTTTAGAAATACTAGTAGAAAAGGACTCGCCATCGTCTCACATGTCAACGAAATATGGCGTGTAATTTTGTCGGATTTCGTGATCTGGCAACTAGTGAAAGGTTTGAACTCTGGGGTGTGTGCAGAAATCTCGACCTGCCCAGCCTACCTACTCAAGATCTACCTTGGCCTAACATGTCGAGCTTAAAGAAACACAAAGACACAGAGATTTATACTGGTTCAGGCCACCATCATGGTGTAATACCCTACTCCAATGTGGTGTGGTGGATTGCCTCGAGGGGCTATGGATGAACAAGTATAGAGGATGAACAAGCCTCAGGAGGTGAGGTGTTCTTGAGCTGGTGTGGTGCTCAGGGTGGAATCCCCCTCCCTGTGGTGGTGGCTAGCCCTATATATAGTGGCCTTGGTCCTCTTCCCAAATATGAGCGGGAAGGGATTCCACAACGGCGGGATTTGAAAGGGGACAAGTAGTACAGTCTATCCTGACAAAAGTAGTCTTTGCCTGCGAAAAGCCTCTAGTCGTGACGCTGCGGTGGTCTCGATGATGACCTCCATCCTGCCGCCCTGGCGGTCTTGGTGTTTTTGCACCAGAATGGAAACCTTTGGTTGATTCCTCGGGACCCTGCACCTGCGGCTTGCCTCCTTTGCACCGAAGAGGAAACCTGTGCTCTGCGCCCGTCTGGCGCCCGCCTGGCCTTGGTCCTCATGGCTCATATCACCTGAGCCTCATGAGGTAGATGCATAGAACTCTTCGCCCCTCAGGAGCCTTCCTGAGGAGGCCAACTCCTTTGGGGGTCTTGGCGTCGTCCGCCTCGCGAGGCTTGGCCCCTCGCGAGGGTCTTGCGGTAATGGTGCTGAAGCTGGGCCGCACAGGCAATTGATGGAGCAACGTGGTGGGCCGCAGGTAGGCAGGACTGGATACCCCCAAGTCTAGGACGCCGACAGTAGCCCCCATGCCCAAGGCGCGCTCAAACTTGGCTTCCAGAAGAAGCCAAAGGGCAAGTGCGTAGCACCGCGGGCCCCAACCGCCTGTGGCCTTGATGTCGCATGGCGATGGATAGGACGTGGACGACTCCGCTTCCCCACGTTCCTCGGCAACAGCTCGACTTGACAACTGCATGTTGCATGCAGAGAGGGTTATCATTATTGGGAATCGTGGGAGGCCGACGATTTACCTTCTCCTGGCTATAAATACGCGAGCAGGTGGATCCCCTGCTCATCTTCCCTTCGTCTTGCTCTTGTCGGTCTCTTTTTCAATCCATCTTGCTCCCATGGCGCCGATCAGAAGGCATTCTGCAGTCGAGAAGGGGAAAGCCCCGAGGGAAGGGCCCGATCCCCTTCCGCTGAAGAAACGACTCCGCCTTCCTCAGGACGCCGGTGCGCGGCGAGAGGTAACTAGGCCTTGGCAGTCGAGGCCTACGCCTGGCTTCCCCCTCCCCGTGTACGCCCGGGCTCAAGGCGAAGGAGTGCGCCGCCGAGCGGTGCCTCGCGTGGATGGCAGGGCCGCCATTACCCTGCCGGCCGCGCCACAGACCCATCCCGAGGATAGCTCGCGCAAGTTTGTGGTGTGGGAAGTGATGCCTCCTGGAACTTGGATCTGACTCCCACGGTTCTTCGCCAGCGAGCTGCCTCCGAGGGGAACAGTGGAGTTGTGGCTGCAACATGCATGGTGCAGCAGCCTAGCCACCGGAGCTAAGGTCGAGGTGGTGCCATCGGGAGATGTCTTTATGACGCGAGGATGGGGTGAGGTTGCCCGGGCTTGCTGCGCGAGGGGAGCCCTGGCGATCCACTTCGAGTATGACAGCGCGTCCACTTTGTTCTTCAATGTCTTCAACGAGGAGGGCGAACGGCTGGAGTGTTGCCCCGAAGGGGGCAGCTCGGGAGGCGCTACAGCAGGCGCTAGCCCTACTGCCATCCTCTTCAGTGCTTCGTCCAGCAGCAGCAACGACTCCTGGGAATCCAATGACTCTCCCGAGCCAAGCGATTCTCCAAAGTCGAGCGATGACAGCTACGTGCCGCCAAGCTCCTGCCGAGGTTGGAATGCAGCTTCAGCTGCCGCCCGGCATTGTCGGTGACACCGTAGGGCCCTGTAGGCGTTTCTCCTACACAGGATGAAAACCAGCCCCCCCCCGGGGGGGGGGGTCTAAGGATTTGAATGCACTTAATAGTAACGCTGTTTCTTTTGGTCTCCTAATGGATACGTGTATTCCAGTTTGGCTAGGTTCCTCCCTTTTCTCTTCCCTAGACAACGTGGTGCTCTATGCCGACAGGACCCAATCCCCAGGCAGGCTTCAACCGTTGCTAGTATGCCAGGTCGCGGTGTCGTGGTCAAGGCTAGGAGGTGAGCGGTCCGAGGTTCGGTAAGAGCTCATCAAACGCGATGCTCACGAGGTCCTTGTCGGTGTCAAAACCGGCGGATCTCGGGTAGGGGGTCCTGATCTGTGTGTCTTAGGCTGATGGTAATAGGAAGCAAGGGACACAAGGTTTACCCAGGTTCGGGCCCTCTCAATGGAGGTAAAACCCTACTTCCTGCTTGATTAATATTGAAGATATGAGTAGTACAAGAGTAGATCTACCACGAGATCATAGAGGCTAAACCCTAAGAGCTAGCCTATGATGGTATGATTGTAATTGTGATCGGCCTTCTAAGGACCATCCTCTCCGGTTTATATAGACACGGAGAGGGCTAGGGTTTACATGGAGTCGGTTACAAGGAAGGAAATATAATATCCGGATCGCCAAGCTTGCCTTCCACGCAAAGGAGAGTCCCATCCGGACACGGGCCGGAGTCTTGCGTCTTGTATCTTCACGCTTCAATAGTCCGGACGATGTATATAGTCCGGCTGTCCGGATACCCCCTAATCCAGGACTCCCTAAGTAGCCCCTGAACTAGGCTTCAATGACGATGAGTCCAGCGTGCAGTCTTGTCTTCGGCATTGCAAGGCGGGTTCCATCTCCTAATACTCCAAGGTAATTATTGAACACGTAGACCGTGTCCGGATCTGCAAGATGATCTTCACATACCGCCATAGAGAGAACGATATTCACAAATGTACTCTGCTGACAACTTTCTAGACAGTGCGACATGTCATCAAGGTCGGGTCATTATCCGAGCCGTTTTCCCACATCCAGCCTCAGCGTATGTTGCAAGGCGGTTTACTTGGCACGTCTTGTCGAAGCAAAGATCGTGTCCCCTTATCACGGGATTCTCAACAATATGGGTATCGGTAATCCAACCAAACCTCTAATCACGACGAGTGGGAGGTGAGCGGGTTCCACCAGGCAAGTGGGGAGGCGCAAAAAGCTTTTACCACCTCTTATAAAGAGATAAGGTCTCTTCCTCTTTACCCACGCCTTCTCCTTCCGCTAACTCATTCCCCTCCGCTCGAACCCTAACGCCCAAGCACTCTCCCTTTCCATTGAATAGAGGTTTTCCAAAGATGTCTGGATCCGGAGCAGGAGGTAGATGGATGGCCTCTACCGTCCGGGAGAAGGATATCAAGAAGCTCGGGGAAGCCGAGTATCTGGCCAAGAAGATTGGCCACCGTCTCCCACCGGCGGGACAGGTTGTCCCTACTCCGGAGCCTCACGAGAGAGTCGTGTTCCTTCCCCATTTTGTCCACGGGCTCGGGTTTGATTTTCATGATCTTTCCCCCAACTCTTTTCTCAATATCTCGACGTTCATCGCCGTGTGCGAGGCCTTTCTCCGGATTCTGCCTCACTTCGGCCTATGGCTGAAGATTTTCAATGTGAAGCCCAAGGTGGCGAGTGGCGAACACGCCGAGTGCGGCGGTGCCATGGTGAGCAAGATGCCCAAGGTCGTTTGGCCAAAGGGCACTTTCAACGACTCCGTCAAGGAGTGGCAGCAGCAGTGGTTTTATATCACCAAACCACGCAGAAAAAAGTGGGCTGCAGGCTGAGTTTAGATCCGGAGCTCCACTGCGGCTCACGTCCTGGCCCAAGAAGGGCCCGACCTGGTCCTCGTCCGATGAGCTATCACTGCTCCAGACGCGCGTTCAGAGCGCGGTTGACAAGGACATCAAACTCGTCGACGTAGTCCTGGTGATGCTAGTTCGCCTGGTTCTTCCTTGCCAGCATCGAGCCTGCACTTTGTGGGAGTTCGACCCAACCGAGCACCAAACCCTTTAGGAGCTCTATGATTCCTCCCACGAGGATATCTGGAAGGTGCTCTTTAAGTCCGGCAAATCATGGCCGGACTCCGCCGAGGACCGGGGGTATCAATTATCCCATTCTGCAAGCCCGGTAAGTTATAGCCATGCCCTGTCCATCCATGATTCAGCTGGCATGTCATGAGGGAGACATCTTAAATGTGTTTCATCGTGACCTCAGGGATGGATAAAGAAGGTGGAGCGGATGCATTGTCCGGCTCCGCTGCCGGAGGAACCGGCCGGACCTCTTCTAACGAAGATGCTAGTCCCTGCGCCTTACGAGGCGCCAAAGAAGGAGGCCTCCAAGAAGGTCAGAAAGACCCGGAGTGGCCTCCGTTGCCACGAAGCTTCGGATGCCAAATCCGAACGCTCCAGCAACGCTCCTTCTTCCGAAGACGAAGATGAGGAAGTAGAGGAGGACGAGCCTCGCTCTGAAGGCGGGAAGAAGCGTGCAGCTTCCCCGTCCCTAGAGGCTGAATCGCCCAAGAGGGGGCGGGGTTCCCATCCAGAGGCATCCACCCCGGCTGCCGATAATAGCCTGGAGTGGGATCCCAAGGCCCAGCCCCTGGGAAAATCGCAAGTAACCGAAATCCGAATACGCCTATGTATCCAGGGTCGTCTGGGTACAGTAGTTTTAACTATCGCCACATCTCGTACAGCCCAGCGAGGTCTCCTGCCAGACAATCCTCATCGGAGGATTCGTTGAGCTTGGATGCTTTAGTGAGCGAGACGCCTCCGGGGGCTCCTTTTCCGAAGTCCAGGCGTGACACCGAAGTGTCGTCTCAAAGAGAGTTAGAGCCGGATAAGGTCCTAGAGGCCTCTAAGGCTCTAGGATCGGGCGAGCGGCCACCTTCCATGGAGGCAGGTTTGCCTACTCCGCCGGCAACCTCTGTCTACGCAGAGCAGCCGGGCGGCCTATCGACAGTGTTAAAGAACGCGTCTATCGTCGATGATTATCGGACCCTCATGGGTACGGTGGTTGGAAAGATTCAGGCTGCCGAAAGCGGGCTGAATGAGTCTTATCTTGGGCTTATAAAGGATTTTGAGGTATGGTTTCTAAGGAACCTTTGAAGAATCATCATGATATGAGGAGTAGCCCCTAATACACTGTCTGGCAAAAGAGAGCCGAGCAGGGGATCAAACCCTCTTTTGTAGTGGGAACCTTTGTTTAATGATGCATACCCCTTTGTTTGAAAACAGGCGTCTGCGGAGAAGACGGCCGCTCATGATGCGGAAGTGTCCGAACTGAAGTAGAGCCTAGAACGGCCCGAGGAAGAACTTGGCCGTGTGAAGAAGCAATTAGAGGAGAAGCAAGGTATGTTTAAACATTGTCTTGCATTGGGCACGAATGAATAAGTGTGCCTATTGAAAAGTATTTATGTTGTACGCCCTAGGGGCGAGTGCTGAATAAGAGGCACAGAAGAACGCAGTGGCTGATGCGCACGAGAAGGCTTCCGCCGAACAGGCGCTTCGTGAAAAACATGTGGCCAGGGTCGTCACAGCTAAGCGGGAGCTCTAGGAGGCTGTGATGAAAAGCGAGAGCTTGGAGCAGAGTCTAGTAGGGAAAGAATCCAAAACTTGCCCAAGCTCTCCAAGCCGTGGAAGATGCTCGGGAAGAAGCCCGAGGTGCTGTATAGGACATTCAGGAGGCCCGAAAAGTTGTGGCTGGTAAGGCCTGTTGTATCTATGGCCATCATTACATGATAGTGGGGAGAACTCTAAGCGACAAGCTGAATCTTGATTTTACAGGGGCGTTTGCAGATCTGCCTCGCAGCATATCAGATGCCGCCCAATTTTACCGGACCGAGGAGAGGGGGTCTGCATAGAGGGACTTCTGGTCGCAGTATTTGACACCGAACTATCCGGTGCCTTTTATCGATCAGCTGAAGCAGCTGGTCGAACTGCACCATGCGGCCAAACTAGCCATAAAGGACTTGGTTGTCCGGCTGTGGCCTGCAGAGCCAATTCCAAGCAGTTACTTCGGACTTGTAAAACAGATTGTGGGCGCCTGTCCTCGGCTTGATGCTATCAAGCGATCAGTCTGTATAGAAGGTGCGCGCATGGCGTTTGCCCATGCAAAAGTGCATTGGGGGAAGCTTGATGCGAAGAAGCTGATGACTGAGGGGCCACCGGAGGGTAAGGAGCATCGCAAGTCCGAACTGTACTATGAAGGTGTATTGAAGGGGGCCCGCCTGGCGGCGGATAAGTGCACCAAAGACATTATATTTCCCTGAGGGCATTCTTGCCAATATGTGTAATATGGGATAATGGCACTTTTATTATATATTGCCTGTTTTGTTTGAACATATGTTCTTCATGTGCGGCTGTTTATTGTATGTAAATTCTGAGAGTTGGCCAGTCGTCGGCTTCAGCCCCCATGTGAGAAGTACGGGGTTGTTTGGGGTATTTCTGAACGCTCTTTATCCCATGATTGGGTGCTTATAAGGAGGTGTTTCTCACCATGAACCAGGCAATCGGACTATAGGGCTTTACTAGTCTCACTTAGCCATAGGAATTCGTGTATGGTCGATGCAACCCCTAGTGTTTGGAAGGCCGAACTAGGGGCTCTATTAGCACCTGATCGGAAGACCGATCCGTCGCAATCTGCATTTATGATGGCGTTATGCGGAATAAATCTTTAAGGATTTTACAACCTCTCGAACAGCTGACCAGCTCTCACTGTATCATGATAGTCGGTTTTCGGCTTTCTCTACTGAGGCGCTCGTCCGGCAGAACCGGGACACAATCGCAGTAGTTCTCCCAGCGCTACCTTAGCCGATGGAACGGAACGTAAGGTACCAAAACACGGGAGTCGGCAAAACCCAACCAATGACCCAAGACATGATTCGGTGTTGATGCATATAGTGCTATAAGTTTGGGGTGCCGAGGGACGGTGAAGGTGGTCGGACTTTATTGCCGTACTGTGAAGCCGCTGGCAAAACTAGGCGTAACACGAAGCATGGCTACCGTTTTGTGGCAAAGAGGTTGTAACATCCCAAATTTTCAATTTGGAATGTTAAACATAGATCATCATTGCATATCATAATTTTGTTGCACTGTTGGCTCGATCCTAGAAATTCCACGCAACTCAAGGACCCACGGAGAGAGTTGGGGATTTCGTTATTTTCTTATTTGAGTTTTCTCAAATTTTGAAAATAGGATCATTTGATTTTATTTATTTTATCTTCAATTATTTCTACTACCAAAAATTCAGACAGGGAATAAAATGACTTTCCCAAAATAAAGAAATAATGAAGATTTAATAAAAAAATCAAATAAGATTTATTTTGGAGTTTTTCGCCTTTTATTTGAATTTAGGAAAAATGCGCGTTTTTCAAAAATGCATTTAGGCCCCAAATAAATGTTCATCTTGTCCGGCTTGATTTTAGAAGCTGGGGAAAATTTATTTCGGGATTTTTGGAGTCCGTTTAGTATTTCTTTTTTTTCTTCTGCGCGGAATTATTTAAAAAAAACGCAACCGACCTACGGGGCGTGTTCGTCTAGGACTCCCGGCCCGCGGGGCTTTATAAGCCGGGGGGAGCCAGCCCGAGGCCCAGCCGCCGCCCCCCAAAACCCTAGCCGCCCCAGCCCCGCGCCGCCGCCGCCAGCAGCCGCCGCCGCCGCCGCCAGCCGTCGTCGCCCCGCGCCGCCGCCCTGCCCGCCGAGCCGCCGCCGTCGCTGACCTCGTCGGACCCCGCCGACCCCGCCGCCCGCATGCTCGACAAGGTTCGCCGACGCCTCGACTTCCGTGCCAGTTTTCTTAGAAAACCGATCGGTTTTCCGTCGGTTCACGTTTTCGGTTTTTTTTAGTTTCGGTTTTTTATTAGATCGGTTTTTCTTTTTCGGTTTAGTTTAATTAGCGAGCGTTCGCTCGTTCGTTCGTTTTAACGAACGTATTCGTCAGATTATTTTAGTTAATGAACGTTCGTTCGTTAAATCGTTCATCGTTTTTCTTTTTCTCAGATTTAATTCGCGATTTTCCTGATCGCGATTCCTGATCCGATTTTCGTTTTAGTTTAACTTTTCGCTCGTTTATCGGAACCAGGCGATTCAAGCGCCTGGAGTTTCGTCTCGAAACCCTCTTTCTGAATAATCAACTTAGACAAGTTTTTGCTTCTGTAAAATTTGACTTAGATCCAGATTAGTAGAAGGAAGCTGTTTTCTTTCGCCGTTTGACTTTCGTTGCTTTGGTTATTTGATTCTTTTTGCAAACCGGAGTTCTTAAGTTGAACATTTTGGTTAGATCGTTTATTCGAGTTTTACCTGTGCATTAGGTGAGTACTTATTGTATGCTTGTTGTTTGTCTGCGATAGAATACCCGGAGTGCGCCGCCTGTTACTTCGAGTCTCTAGGTTTCGTGGATCATCAGCAAGGCAAGTAACACTTTGATCATACCTTTTCTACTACCCAGTTTTTATGCATTAGATCAATCCTCAAACATTGCATGATTAGGATCTAATTAAATTGTGGGATGGGAAGTAGTTGAGGTAGTACCTATTACCTGTTTTATTATCAAACCTTTGGGAGTTACTTCTACGTTTGCTTATTATGCCATGCTATGCTAGTAGACGTGGATTGGGTGAGTGTATCCATGACAGATGTGAGATTGTGAATCAATGGTTTATTTAAGGTGGCAACTTAAACACACATCTGGGTGGATTGAGGCACCTGGTTTCTATCAGGACTTGCCTGTATTTCTTCGGACCGCCACCCAGGCTCAAAGGGATCATGAGATTATTCAAACTAGAAACTTACGTGTGCAGCCACAAGCCATTATGGGCTCTGGCATAGTTGACTAAGTTGTGCAAACTCTTACAGGTAGACTAGCAGATGTAGGGGAAAGTAGGTGTACCGGTCTACCCACATGTAAGGTGCTAGTGCTTCCGAAAGACTATGTCTCGGTCATCCGTTTCTCAAACACCATGTAGTGCGAGGAATCAAACGGAGGCGATCGAGTCTTGTGGGGAAAAGTGCGCAAACCTCTGCAGAGTGTATAAACTGATCATGATTAGCCGTGTCCCCGATTATGGATATCTTGATTATCTAGAACTTGGATATCATGTGAATCTCATCATGTTACTTCTAATTAATATTTTTGGGTTTTTAATGAGTACTTTTAATTGGGATTGAGAATGCTGTCAACCATTCTCAATGTTTAACAACCACCATGATAGTTAAATAAATTTATTCCTTTGCAGTAGGGAAAAATTGGCTTTATGCAAAACTGTAACCATAGAGCTTTTCCACCAGCCAAATATGCATGTAGTATAGCTTAATCCATTGTTATCCTCTATGTGTTACATTGCCAGCATATTCAATGTGCTGACCCGTTTTCGGGCTGCAACGTTTCATGTTGCAGACTTTTCAGACGATGAGTAAGATGCTTTTAGGTCGTGGTTCTATACTCAGTGATGCCGTTGGAGTTGATGGACTCGCTTATCTTCCAAGACTTCCGCTGTTATCGTTTTTAGATGGCCTTAAGCCATATTTATTTCAATAAGTTCTCTCTTGAGACATTTGATGTAATAAGTGTGTGATTGCTAATTTGTTATAAATCCTCCAAGTACTGTGTGGTGTCAGCATTACTGATCCAGGGATGACACTGAGCACAGAGATCAGACTGTTTGAGGTCTGGTCACTACAAGGTGGTATCAGAGCACACGCTGACTGTAGGACACGGCCACTAAGCTTAAACTCTAGATCACTACTCTTTCTTCTCATTTCTGACTCCTCATCTTTTCTATTCTTTAGGATGGCGGATGCAAGGATCAAGTTCACACAACCAGATGAGAACTCACCTTTTGGATATCACTTGAAGGAAGCCACTAGATACCTGAACATAGGAGTGCCAAGTTTCACCCGGACTTTCAATGCCACTTTACCCGAAGAGGAGCGCTAGAGGATTCAAGTCTACATTCCAGGAAGGACATTTGCACCAGCCACTGAGCCAATAGAGTTTACCTTTGATGTACCAACATGGAGCCTAGGAAAGAGCATGGCAGCTCACATCGCCATGGGACGAATTGGAGAAGTTTACCCCAACGATCTCAAGAATACTATCTACCAGATTTGTGGGCGCCGGGATGAGCATTGGGTGATGATCACCACCAGGAAGGACAGATCAATCGCAGCTTATATTCAGGAGTTAAACCAACACATCCGACACCAGGAAAATCATATGTGCGCAGATATGGAGGATCTGCAGAAGGCTATGACCAAGATCAAGGAGCTAGAAGAATAACTCAAGGCTACATGCAAAGATTATATGGAAGAAATCGTCGCTCTAGTAAGACAGAACGGTGACCTTAAGGAGAAGATTGGAGTATTCATGGGAGGATCAGCACCTAGAGGAGAAGAGGATGAACCTACTTGTCCAGATAACTATATCATCATCGACGACACCGACTCGGATCCCGACGACAGCGATGATGACTATGTTGATGAAGCTGGAGCAGATATCATGGAGTCTTCATCAGAGCAGTTTTTCTAGTTGACCACCATAACAGTAGTAGCATTTTCCACCATTTAATTACTTTTAGACCAAGCACTTTGTAACGATAGTTAGACCGTTGTATGCCTTGTTAGATTGATTGGAATGATATTGTGTGTTTTTGTCACATGTGCATATGGGTAGTGTTATCTCACTAGACCTCATTCTATTCTTAACTCTCATCTCCCCTTTAAACCCTCAGATGCCTCCGAGACGTGACCCCGAGTTTGTTTTCCCGCCAGAGATCACTCAGTTGATTCAGCAGCAGAACACCTTGATTCAAACATTGGTACAAAACCAAGGCAACAACAACAACAACAACCCACCACCACCACCACCTGTTGACCATCTGTCACGTTTCTTAAGGTTGAATCCGCCGGTGTTTTCCAGTAGCCCCGAGCTGATAGTAGCAGATGATTGGCTCCGTAAGATAGGGAGGGAGTTGACCACAACAGGATGCACAGATGGAGAAAAGGTGAAGTTTGCCACACATCAGCTTGACGGACCCGCAGTAGCATGGTGGGAGAATTTCACACCCACTTACCCTGTAGACACTGTCACATGGAATCAGTGTCAGCAAGCTTTTCGTACTGCCCATGTTTCAGCAGGAGCTATGGCCATGAAGAAGCGTGAGTTTCGCAACTTACGCCAAGGAGGACGGACAGTTGGCCAGTATGTGGATGATTTCAGTAAGCTAGCACGTTATGCCCCAGATAACGTTGCTACGGATGCAGCTAAGCAGGAGAAGTTTCTAGAAGGACTGAATGATGAGATGAGCATGCAGTTGATGGTAGCAACTTTCAATAACTACCAGGAGTTAGTAGATCGTGCTCTTATGATTGAGGGGAAGCAGCAGCAGATTGATAATCGTAAGAGGAAGTATGGACAGGGGAAGTACAATTCTAGAGCACAGCAGAAACCACGCTTTACCCCAAAGTCAGGAGGACATTTTCAGCATACTCATGGAGGAGGCAGCTCGCACAATCATAATGGCACAAAGAATGGAAACGGGAATGGAGGAAGCAATGGACAAAGCCGCACCAACCCGTCAACACCATCCAAGGCAGACCTAAGCCATATCACTTGTTATAAGTGCCGTAAGACTGGGCATTATGCAAATGATTGCCCAGAAGCCCAAAATGGAAATGGCAATGGAAGCTCAGGAAAGAAGCCGAACCCTTTCAACAGGGGCAAGTGAACCACGTTACCGTGGAGGAGGTTGAAGCCCAGCCAGACGCAGTAATAGGTAAGTTTTTGGTTAAGGCATTTACTGCAGTTGTTCTTTTCGATACTGGTGCATCGCATTCATACATATCAAGGGGATTTGTGGATAAGTTTAGCCTGCCACTAAGACTCTTAAGACAGCTATGCTAGTGAGTTCACTGGGAGCTGAGTTTATGGTCAGTCAAGGATGCTTTCAGGTGCCATTAAGTATAGGAAGGCATGTTTTCCCAACGGATTTAATTATATTGGAATCCCAAGGTTTGGATGTAATTCTTGGCATGGATTGGCTGTCGATGTATGGAGGAAACATTGATTGCGCCAGCAGGACAATTTTGCTTACGATACCAGAAGGAATAAGAATCAAGTATGTATCACGGCATGAGCCGAGGAGAGCACATGTAAATTCCTTATCAGGAGTTGTGCAGGAGGAAGTACCAGTGGTAAAGGATTTCCCCGATGTATTTCTAGAAGAGTTGCCAGGCAAGCCACCGGATAGAGACATTGAGTTCTTAATTGAACTACTACCAGGCACGGGGCCGATATCCAAGAGACCGTACAGGATGCCAGCCCAAGATTTGGAGGAAATTAAGAAGAAGATTAAGGAGCTGTTGGACAAAGGTTTTATTCGCAAGTTCTTCGCCTTGGGGATCGCCAGCACTTCTGGTGGAGAAGAAGGATGGATCGTTAAGAATGGTTGTTGATTATCGCAGATTGAATGAAGTAACAATCAAGAACAAGTACCCACTACCAATGATCAATGATCTGTTTGATCGGTTGCAAGGAGCTAAGGTGTTTTCCAAGATCCATTTGCGATCAGGATACCATCAGTTGAAGATTCGGGAGCAGGATATACCGAAGATGGATTTTACCACCAGGTACAGGCTCTATGAGTATACCGTTATGTCATTTGGTCTGACTAACGCCCCAGCCTATTTTATGAACATGATGAACAAGGTGTTTATGGAGCTTTGGATAAGTTCGTCGTGGTGTTCATTGATGATATTTTGGTGTACTCAAAGAATGAAGAGGAACATAAGGAACACTTGCATATGGTACTCGAGAAGCTCAGAGAACATTAGCTATACGCCAAGTTCAGCAACTGTGAGTTTTGGCTAGAGGAAGTTGGATTTCTCGGACATGTTATATCCGGAGAAGGTATCGCAGTAGACCCCACTAAAGTTGTCACTGTGACAAATTGGGAAGCACCAACAACAGTTGGAGAAATCCGGAGTTTCCTTGGACTCGCAGGATACTACCAGAGATTCATTGAAAATTTCTCGAAGATTGCGAAGCCTATGACAGAGTTGTTGAAGAAGGATACTAAGTTCATTTGGACTAAGGAGTGTGAGGCTAGTTTCTAGGAATTGAAGAAACGTTTGGTTACCTCACCAGTATTAATTCTACCAGATCAGACTAAGGATTATGAAGTGTATTGCGACGCTTCACGTCGAGGACTTGGAGCAGTTCTTATGCAGGAGGGAAGAGTTCTTTCATATGCTTCACGACAGCTTAAGCCTCATGAGTTGAATTATGCTACTCATGATTTGGAGTTAGCTGCCATAGTGCACGCACTGAAAACATGGAGACATTTTCTCATAGGAAATCATCGTGAGGTGTACACGGATCACAAGAGTTTGAAGTACATCTTCACGCAGAAGGAGTTAAATCTCAGGCAGAGGAGATGGTTGGAGCTTATTAAGGATTATGATATGAGATTGCATTATCACCCCGGGAAGGCTAACGTTGTAGCAGACGCGTTGAGCCGTAAGAGCCACGTCAATACACTAATGACGGGAGAAATACCCAAGGAGTTAGCCGAGGATCTTCGTGAACTATGTTTAGAGATTGTTCTGAGAGGCTATGTAGCAGCAATGGAGATTCAGTCTACGTTGATGGATAAAATCAGAGAAGCTCAAAAGACAGATAAGGAAGTTGCTTCCATTAAGGAGAAAATGAGCGAAGGGAAGGCTAAGGGATTTCCTGAGGATGAGTACGATACCCTACGATTTGAGGACCGTGTTTATGTGCCCAATGACCCGGAGATCAGGAAGTTGATTCTGCAAGAGGCACATGATTCACCATATTCGATTGACCCCAGAAATACCAAGATGTATTTGGATTTGAAGGAAACTTTCTGGTGGACCGGAATGAAGAAGGATATTGCAGAGTATGTAGCAGTTTGTGATGTATGTCAGAGGGTGAAAGTAGAACACCAGAAGCTAGCCGGATTGTTGCAGCCATTGCCTATACCCGAATGGAAGTGGGACAAACTAGGCATGGATTTCATCACGAGATTGCCCAGGACTCGTTCAGGCTATGACTCAATTTGGGTTGTAGTCGATCGTTTGACAAAGGTAGCTCATTTCATCCCAGTAAAGACTACCTACAGCAATGCCAAATTGGCTAAGATATACATTACAAGGATTGTATGTTTGCATGGAGTTCCGAGGAGTATCATATCAGATAGAGGAACCCAATTCACCTCAAAGTTCTGGAAACAGTTGCACGAAACATTGGGAACCAGGCTGGAGTTTAGCACAGCTTTCCACCCACAGACAGATGGACAGACCGAGAGAGTCAATCAGATTTTGGAGGATATGCTTAGAGCTTGTGTTTTGGATTATGGATCAAGTTGGGATGACAACTTGCCATACGCGGAGTTTTCTTACAACAACAGTTATCAGTCCAGTTTGAAGATGGCCCCTTTCGAAGCCTTGTACGGAAGGAGGTGCAGAACCCCGTTGTTGTGGGATGAGGATGGAGACCGCCAGTTGTTTGGACCGGATTTGATTAAGGAGTCTGAACAGAAGGTAAAGTTGATTCACGACAGGCTCAAGGTAGCTCAGTCAAGGCAGAAGAGCTATGCAGATTCAAAACGCAAGGAGACAGAATACAAAGTCGGAGACAGAGTTTATCTTCGGGTATCTCCACTTCGAGGAGTTAAGCGTTTTGGAGTTAAAGGGAAGTTAGCGCCACGTTTTGTGGGACCATACAAAGTTTTGGAACGCATGGGAGAAGTAGCGTAGAAGTTGGAATTACCTGAGGGATTGTCAGGAGTTCACGATGTGTTCCATGTTTCGCAGTTGAAGAAATGTCACGCGGAGATGGCTGATATACCACTGAGAGATACAGTGCCTCTGGAAGCGATTCAGTTGAAAGATGATTTGACTTATGAAGAGAAACCAGTTAAGATTCTGGAATATGCCAGCCGAGTTACCCGCAGTATGGTTATCAAGTTTTGCAAGGTTCAGTGGAGCCACCACACCGAGGAGGACCACCCTCACCTATTTGCTACCCAACCCAAATCTCGAGGGCGAGATTCATCTTAAGGGGGGTAGGTTTGTAACATCCCAAATTTTCAATTTGGAATGTTATACATAGATCATCATTGCATATCATAACTTTGTTGCATTGTTGGCTCGATCCTAGAAATTCCACGCAACTCAAGGACCCACGGAGAGAGTTGGGGATTTCGTTATTTTCTTATTTGAGTTTTCTCAAATTTTGAAAATAGGATCATTTGATTTTATTTATTTTATCTTCAATTATTTCTACTACCAAAAATTCAGAGAGGGAATAAAATGACTTTCCCAAAATAAGGAAATAATGAAGATTTAATAAAAAAATAAAATAAGATTTATTTTGGAGTTTTTCGCCTTTTATTTGAATTTAGGAAAAATGCGCGTTTTCCAAAAATGCATTTAGGCCCCAAATAAATGTTCATCTTGTCCGGCTTGATTTTAGAAGCCGGGGAAAATTTATTTTGGGATTTTTGGAGTCCGTTTAGTATTTTTTTTTTCTGCACGGAATTATTTAAAAAAAACGCAACCGACCTACGGGCCGTGTCCGTCTAGGACTCCCGGCCCGCGGGGCTTTATAAGCCAGGGGGGAGCCAGCCCGAGGCCCAGCCGCCGCCCCCCAAAACCCTAGCCGCCCCAGCCCCGCGCCGCCGCCGCCAGCAGCCGCCGCCGCGACCGTCGCCGCCAGCCGCCGCCGCCCCGCCCGCCGAGCCGCCGCGGGACCCCGTCGCCGTCGCCGACCTCGCCGGACCCCGCCGCCCGCACGCTCGCCAAGGTTCGCTGTCGCCTCGACTTCCGTGCCGGTTTTCTTAGAAAACCGATCGGTTTTCCGTCGGTTTACTTTTTCAGTTTTTTTAGTTTCGGTTTTTTATTAGATCGGTTTTTATTTTCCGGTTTAGTTTAATTAGCGAGCGTTCGCTCGTTCGTTCGTTTTAACGAACGTATTCGTCAGATTAGTTTAGTTAATGAACGTTCGTTCGTTAAACCATTCGTCGTTTTTCTTTTTCTCGGATTTAATACACGATTTTTCTGATCGCGATTCCTGATCTGATTTTCGTTTTAGTTTAACTTTTCGCTCGTTTATCGGAATCAGGCGATTCAAGCGCCTGGAGGTTCGTCTCGAAACCCTCTTTCCGAATAATCAACTTAAACAAGTTTTTCCTTCTGTAAAATTTGACTTAGATCCAGATTAGTAGAACGAAGCTGTTTTCTTTCGCTGTTTGACTTTCGTTGCTTTGGTTGATTTGATTCTTTTTGCAAACCGGAGTTCTTAAGTTGAACATTCTGGTTAGACCGTTTATTCGAGTTTTACCTGTACATTAGGTGAGTACTTATTGTATGCTTGTTGTTTGTCTGCGATAGAATACCCGGAGTGCGCCGCCTGTTACTTCAAGTCTCTAGGTTTCGCGGATCATCAGCAAGGCAAGTAACACTTTGATCATACCTTTTCTACTACCTAGTTTTTATGCATTAGATCAATCCTCAAACATTGCATGATTAGGATCTAATTAAATTGTGGGATGGGAAGTAGTTGAGGTAGTACCTATTACCTGTTTTATTATCAAACCTTTGGGAGTTACTTCTACGTTTGCTTATTATGCCATGCTATGCTAGTAGACGTGGATTGGGTGAGTGTATCCATGACAGATGTGAGATTGTTAATCAATGGTTTATTTAAGGTGGCAACTTAAACACACATCTGGGTGGATTGAGGCACCTGGTTTCTATCGGGACTTGCCTGTATTTCTTCGGACCGCCACCCAGGCTCAAAGGGATCATGAGATTATTCAAACTAGAAACTTACGTGTGCAGCCACAAGCCATTATGGGCTCTGGCATAGTTGATTAAGTTGTGCAAACTCTTACGGGTAGACTAGCAGATGTAGGGGAAAGTAGGTGTACCGGTCTACCCACATGTAAGGTGCTAGTGCTTCCGAAAGACTATGTCTCGGTCATCCATTTCTCAAACACCATGTAGTGCGAGGAATCAAACAGAGGCGATCGAGTCTTGTGGGGAAAAGTGCGCAAACCTCTGCAGAGTGTATAAACTAATCATGATTAGACGTGTCCCCGGTTATGGACATCTTGAGTATCTAGAACTTGGATATCATGTGAATCTCATCATGTTACTTCTAATTAATATTGTTGGGTTTTTAATGAGTACTTTTAATTGGGATTGAGAATGTTGTCAACCATTCTCAATATTTAACGACCACCATGATAGTTAAATAAATTTATTCCTTTGCAGTAGGGAAAAATTGGCTTTATGCAAAACTGTAACCATAGAGCTTTTCCACCAGCCAAATATGCATGTAGTATAGCTTAATCCATTGTTATCCTCTATGTGTTACATTGCCAGCATATTCCATGTGCTGACCCATTTTCGGGCTACAACGTTTCATGTTGCAGACTTTTCAGACGACGAGTAAGATGATTTTAGGTCGTGGTTCTATACTCAGTGATGCCGTTGGAGTTGATGGACTCACTTATGTTCCAAGACTTCCACTATTATCATTTTTAGATGGCCTTAAGCCATATTTATTTCAATAAGTTCTCTCTTGAGACATTCAATGTAATAAGTGTGTGATTGCTGCTCTGTTATAAATCCTCCAAGTATTGTGTGGTGTCAGCATTACTGATCCAGGGATGACACTGAGCACAAAGATCAGACTGTTTGAGGTCTGGTCGCTACAGAGGCGTCGATGATGAACGACGGCCGGTGCATGTTATTTAAGTCTATGCATTGCAGTAGGATGATATGTCTATGCATATGAGTGCGATTTATGATTATGAAAAAGAGATGGTTTTTGGCAGAACCTGTGATGGCCGGACTGGAGGGGGCTGTGAATGGATCTAAAGTGAATTTGAACTACCTTCTACCTGCATGGTCCTGTCCTTGTGTGTCCGGGCCGATTCCACGCGGCCAATCCTGTTCTGCATAAAAGTTAGCTTTGCGAAGGTAAATGCTCGGAGGCAGCCGGACGTCCTCTTGTGGTTGGTCTAAAGGTTCCTGTCGGACCCTAGTGACCCCAGCCGCTATACTGGGAAGCAGCGCGGACTCCTCAGTTGGTGTCCGGATAGTTGGCTATCATATCAAAATATTGATAGGCATTCACGACTTGCTACTCCGGCAACTGTATGATATCCGCTCTAGGGGTAGGGTTCAGCCCTGTACGTAGGCGTCAGTATATCACCGGTGTTGGCCTAACAGCTTACCATGTGGAATCTAGTCAACGTGGTTCATCCCGTTAGCAGACGGTGGGTTACCGTATGAGGGGAGTGCGCCGATGACGTGGCATTTTCCGGTTATCTGAAAACAACCGTTAGAGCGATGGGCCAATGAACTTGGCCCTTGCCCCTGACATCTGGTAGAAGGTGTTATTCATGATTTTATACCTGCGAGGGCTTTTCCCGGACTACTAGGTCTAGGGGTACGACAATTGAATTGTTGTGGTTTGTATGATAGGGGGCGATCAGCCATACTGTTGTGCTCTGGGGGGGTCTCTTGACTAGACGCCTCCCTTCATTGTTTCCGGCACATGACCGGTCGCTTTGTTTTGAAGATTCGACATTCTATATTGGTATGCTTTGTCATCCTTCTAGGAGTACCGTGAATTGCACATGGTTGATCAAGTATGTGGCTCGGGCCGAATAGGCTTGAGCTGATCTTTGTCCGTTGTCCGGACCGGGAGTTGCTGGGCTTGGCACCAGCTTCCTTGGCTTGACATTTATGTCCACTATGCCGAGGCTTTAGGATGCCTCTTCGTGTATCCTTGTTACTGTCTTGGACCGGAGTGGTATGTGGACGTCGGGTTGTGTGCCTTTGGTTTTCCTGCTTAGGTTGACGTAGCCAGTTGTGCCGCGTATGCCCTTTGTTAGGGCGGTCGAGTCTGTACTTTTCGGTGGCCAGGATCTTGGTCCACCTATCCATTAGAAAATCCTGGTCGACTTTAAGCTGCTCTTGCTTCCTTTGCAGGCTCCTTGCCATGGCCATGAGCCGTCGCTTGAAGCGAACTTGTTCCACTGGATCTTCAGGCACGCCGAATTCGTCATTGCCGAGGCTTACCTCATCTTCGGAGGGAGGGGGGGTGTATAGTTGTCCCTCTCCAAGTATCCCACCGTGGCCTGTCCGGTCTGCTTGAAGGTAGGCTGATCAGGGCTGTATTCCTCGTCGGCACTATCTGGATCATCTCTGGGGCCGGTATTGATGTGGCGGGGCTTGGAGAGGCGCCGAAGAAGCCCATGCTTAGCTTTTCCCCCTAAGGGGTTATCCTCCGTTGCCTCGTCGCCGTTGGTTTCCTTCAGAGTGTCCACCATGTATATATCGTATGAGGAGGTGGCCGGCCACCGCCCTATGAGCGGTGACTCCTGTACGTCTCCTGCATCGTCGTCCATACCATCAATATCTTCGGAGTCGAAGTTGAGCACGTCGGTTAAATCGTCGATCGTGGCAATGAAGTGGGTGGTGGGTGGGCAACGAATTCCTTCGTCGCCTGCTTCCCACTCAGGCCGGACATAGTTCGGCCTAAAGCATCCTGACAAAGAGAGAGACTTTAATGAATTCAGCATGTCGCCAAAGGGCGAGTGCTGGAAGATGTCTGCAGCGGTAAACTCCATTACCGGAGCCCAACTTGGCCCGGCTGGCTCGAGGGTATGTGGACCGGGACCAAAAACCGGATACGAGTCCGGGGGCCCAAGGTTACTGGCCTCAATAGAGGTGAGACCTGTGTTCGGCTCCACCGCCGATGAGTATGCGGCCCGCGGGGCGGGGTCCACCCCTCCGTCCTTAGGCAATGCAACCTGCTCCGGATTTAGCTCCGAGGCTACTGCAGGGATGATATCCCGAGCAATGTCTGACAGCAGGTCTAGGCCATGCTCGTCGTGACTGTCCGGCGCTCCTGGCATAGGCCCGAATCCATCGAAGATCAAGTCCCCGCGAATATCCGCCGTGTAGTTCGAGTTTCCGAACCTGATCTGGTGGCCAGGGGCGTAGCTGTCGATCTGCTCTAGATGACCAAGCGGATTGGCCCGCAGTGCGAAGCCGCCGAACACGAAGATCCGTCCAGGGAGAAAAGTCTCGCCCTGGACCGTGTTGTTAGCGATGTAAGACGCCATCAAGCCTCAAAGCGACGACACAGAGGAACTCTCAATGAAAGCACCAATGTCGGTGTCAAAACCGGCGGATCTTGGGTAGGCGGTTCCGATCTGTGCGTCTTAGGTGATGGTAACAGGAAGCAAGGGACACAATGTTTACCCAGGTTCGGGCCCTCTCGATGGAGGTAAAACCCTACTTCCTGCTTGATTAATATTGAAGATATGAGTAGTACAAGAGTAGATCTACCACGAGATCGTAGAGGCTAAACCCTAAGAGCTAGCCTATGATGGTATGATTGTAATTGTGATCGGCCTTCTAAGGACCATCCTCTCCGGTTTATATAGACTCCGGAGAGGGCTAGGGTTTAGATGGAGTCGGTTACAAGGAAGGAAATATAATATCTGGATCGCCAAGCTTGCCTTCCACGCAAAGGAGAGTCCCATCCGGACACGGGCCGGAGTCTTGCATCTTGTATCTTCACGCTTCAATAGTCCGGACAATGTATATAGTCCGGCTGTCCGGATACCTCCTAATCCAGGACTCCCTCAATCCCCCTTCGCGTGCAAGCAGCTGCACAGAAAATCAAAAAGGGGAGCTAAACTTCCCAAGTGGAACTGCGAGGCAGGTCATGCAAGGAGAGAAGCAAGTGCTATAGCGAGCCAAGGCTTATCTTTTCGGGATCCCTGAATCCAATAGGGAGACGGTGCCTGCCGTTGTGCCCGTAGTGCCGCTGGGTGCGACCTGCGGTGGTCACCCTTCTGCCTTGCTCGCCATGGCGCTATGCGTCCTCGGGTCCCAGCCTTCGAGCGAGCTCAGACGTCGCTGGTATGCCAGGTCACGATGTCGTGGGCAAGGCTAGGGGTTGAGGGCTGGAGAGCTAGTAGGAGCTCCCGAGGCGCGATGCTCGGGAGGCCCCCCCCTTTAACATGCAAGCGACTAGCAATGCTAGATGGTGGTTGTTCAGGCCGACCCATGACCCGTCGCCAGGTGAACCTGCAGGTTGGATGACCAAGAAAGCCGGGAGCCCCTAGGGCGTGAGACAGGGGCACCGAGGATCCTCTGAGGTGGTGTGTGCGAGGCGGGCCGCAACCCAGGGCTCGATCCCCGAGTTTATTAGCGTAGCAGGGACGGACCCGAGCACCAGCACCATGCCAATGCAAGTGTCTTGAGGCGACGCGAGAATGATGTTAGTCAGCGCATGTGGCGATTGTGGGGTGACAACCATAGACAAGCTCACAAAAATGATTATATAATCTTGATGAACGCAAAGCAACACATGCCGTAAGGCTAGGCCTCATACGGCCTAGGGATAATGCAGCCCGAGGTGCGCCCCCAAACTGGATGAACTAGAGAGATGTCACCTGGTACCGTTGCTGAAGAATTGTTGAAATAGCCAAAAAACGTGTGCCGCTGAAGCCGATCCTCATGAGCCACTCCGGTGCCGAGCCTCGGGAGATTCGGAGGGACCGGAAGGCTCCTGGGGGTGCTCCTCCATCTCTGCCAGGAACGCCTGGTGCCTGGCCACGCAGGCCTCCTAAGCGTCCCTTATGAAGTGCTGGAACACTTCAGCCGCGTTCGGCAGGCCAAACGGCATGCGAACGTAGCTGTTTGGCGGTCCCTCGCATCGGCCGACATGAGACGGCCACATGAGCTGCCGAGACGTGGCCCTGCTGAGCCCAGGGATGTCGATGCAGACGCGGAACTCCTTACCCTCGCCAGGGCAGTGAGTCGTGCCACGTGGCAGGCGACGATCGCCTTGCAAAACTCTTCCTTCCTGGATCTCTTCGATTGCCTTGCCGATGAACTCTTGAACACTTGGTACTTTGTGCCTGCAGCCTTCTCCTGGGAAGCGCGCTTTGAATAGCGCCTCCACATGGTGCCCGAGCGCCACCCTTGTTACGTTGGCTAGATCCGAGGCCCTCCAAAGGAGAGCCCCCAAGCCCAGCCTGAGGGGGGTGCCAGGCGCGCCTTCCTATGAGATGGATGAGGGTGCCGCGTCCGGGGACGCGAGGCACAATGCTGCTTCCTCGAGTGCTGCTCCCTCACGAGATCCCTGGCCCAGCTGCAGCCTCTTTGTCTTGGGGGCGACCTTAGGAGGGAGGGCACCGTCTTCGTCTTTTGTGTTCTCAACTACCGCAGCCTGGAAGGCGTGCTCGAGGGAGCACACCGCATCCTTCTCTTGGCAGGCGACTGTGATGATGCCGCCGCTTCCTAGCATCCTGAGGAGGTTGTAGCCATGATGGGTGGCCGCCATGAACTTGGCCAGTGTTGGGTACCCAAGGATGGCGTTATAGGGCAGGCAGATGTCAGCGACATCAAAGTCGACGAGCTCGGTGCAGTAGTTGTTGCACTCGCCGAAGGTGACAGGGAGGCGAACTTGCCGGATCGGGTGTGTCGACCCGTCGATCAGTCCTGAGAATGGCTTGGTGGGGTGAAGCTGGTGGTATGGCACCTGGAGCCTGTCAAACATCTGGGCAGAAAAAACATTAAGCCCTGCTCCACCATCGATGAGGGTCTTGGTGACGGTCACGTTGCTGATGACTGGGGAGCAGATCATGGGGAGCGCGCCTGCTGTGGCCGCATACTTGAGCCGGTCTGTGGAGTCGAAGGTGATGACGCACTTGGACCACTTGAGAGGGCGAGTTGCTTCGAGCTTGGGGAGCGCCACATTGACCTCACGCGCGAACTGCTTGAAGACACGGTGAGAAGCTGGGGGTTGTGAGCCGCCCAAGATGCAGGCGATGGCCCATGGCTCGTGGAAGCCCCCATCCCCCTCGTCATGGTGGTGATCTTCGTTCCTTCTCGGCGATGGAGGCGGAGGGGGCAAGGCTGCATTGCCCTGAGGGCGGTCCTCACGAGGCTGATCCCTCAAGTTGCCCTCCTGAGGCTGGTCCTGCCAGCGGTCCTCACGAGGCTGATCGCACCACTCCTGGCGCCGATCGCGCCCGTCCCAGTGTCCTTGACCTCGGCCACCTCAACCACCGTAGCCCCGGTCATTACGCTCGGGGCGTCGACTGAGGCGTCCGTCACGGAGAGCCCTGAGCTCCTGGCAGTCGCTGGTGTTGTGGCTATAGACGTTGTGGAAGGCGCAGAACGGGCGCTTGCTTTTGGATGACACGGGATGGTCGCAGCCACGCTTGGTCTCCGGCTGATCCGCGAGCACGGCTGGTCCCTTGCGCTTCGTGTCCTTGGCCCTGGTCTTCTTGTCTTCTGGATCAGCATTTGGGACCTCGAGGAGGGAGAGGCGTCCCTCCTCATCCCTTGCGCACTTGTTTGCGATGTTGAACATTTCCTGGGCGGTGCAGAGGTCCTCGTGGATGGCGAGCTACTCCATCTTGACATCACGAACACCATCGATGAACGCAGAGATGATAGCCTCGTCTGACACCTTGGGGATCTTAAGGGGCACATTGTTGAAGCGCTGGATATACTTCTGCAAGGTCTCTCCAAGTTGCTGCTTGATGCGTCGCAAGTCACCCGCGGCCGGCAGGCAGTCACGAGTGCCCTGGAAGTTGGCGATGAAGCGGCTGCGCATCTCCTCCCAAGAAGAGATCGACCCCTCGGTCAGGTTCAGGAGCCAAGAACGTGCACCATCCTTGAGGGCCATTGGAAACCAGTTTGCCATGATCTTCTCGTCGCCGTTGGCCGCCTCGATGCTCGGCTCATAGAGCTGGAAGAACTCGGCAGGGTCTGCAGTGCCGTCGTAGCGTGGAAACAGGTCGAGATTTAAATTGCTTGGCCAGACGACATTGCGGAGCTCTGGAGTGAATGCACGGCACCCTGCTGTGGTCATCGGAGGTTGTCGAGGGGGTGGAACGTAGTCTTGGTGCACGCGCACCGCCATTTCCTATGGCGGCACGCGAACTTGGTGTTGGGGTGCTGGAAGCATGCGCGCTTCCCCTTGCGGGTGCTGCACCACCTAGCAACTCACACCATCCCGAGCCTATGCCGGGCACTGCGGGTCGCGCTGCGGAGCCATGCGCCTGGGCTCGATGATGGCGTCCCGGGCCGGAGGTGGTGGAGGAGCCCCGTGCGCCACGTCGCCCGCTGCAGGTGGATGCTGAGTCAGTGGGCGAGCTGGTCCGTCGGAGCCGCCGTGCGTGATGCGCGTGAGCCATTCCTCATAGAGATCTCCCACTGGGCGGTAGCAGAGAAGCTCCCGCGCCATGAGCAGAGCGTCATGCACATCCACCTGGCCGTGGTGCGCGTGGGATGACGAAGCTGCTGGAGTCAGCGACGGAGTAGCGGAACGGCTGTCACGGCGCACCGACGGGTGCAACGATGAAGCTTGCTGCTCGTGGCTGACAGGGCCCGTGGCGGCGTTAGCCGCCGGAGATGGAGGGCAGCAGGCACAACCGTCACCCGCCAGAGCCGTCTGAGCGATGCGGGCGGTGACCGCAGCCCGACACTCGGCGTGAGCCCAGCGTGCGGCGGCCATGGAGACATCAGAGTGGAGTTGGATCGAACGACGGAAGAGAGGATCTAACGCACCCCTACCTGGTGTGCCAAATGTTGGATTTCAGGATCTGGCAACCCGTGAAAGGTTCAAACTCTGGGGTGCGTGTGGAAATCTCGACCTGCCCAGCGTGCCTACTCGAGATCTACCTTGGCCTAACGCATCGAGCTCAAAGAGACACAAAGACACCGAGATTTATACTGGTTCAGGCCACCATCATGGTTTAATACCCTACTCCAGTGTGATGTGGTGGATTGCCTCGAGGGGCTATGGATGAACAAGTACAGATGATGAACAAGCCTCAGGAGATGAGGTGTTCTTGAGCTGGTGTGCTGCTCAGGGTGGAATCCACCTCCCTATGGTTGTGGCTAGCCCTACATATAGTGGCCTTGGTCCTCTTTCCAAATATGAATGGGAAGGGATTCCACAATGGCGGGATTTGAAAGGGGACAAGTAGTACAGTCTATCCTGACAAAACTAGTCTTCGCCTGCGAAAAGCCTCTGGTCGTGACGCTGCGCTAGGCTCGGTGATGACCTCCACAATGGAGGGATTTGAAAGGGGACAAGTAGTACAGTCTATCCTGACAAAACTAGTCTTCGCCTGCGAAAAGCCTCTGGTCGTGACACTGCGCTGGGCTCGGTGATGACCTCCGTCCTGCCGCCCTGGCGGTCTTGGTCTTTTTGCACCAGAATGGAAACCTTTGGCTGATTCCTCGGGACCCTGTGCCTGCGGCTTGCCTCCTTTGCACCGAAGAGTAAACCTATGCTCTGCGCCCGTCTGGCGCCTGCTTTGCCTTGGTCGTCATGGCTCACGCCAGCTGAGCCTCATGAGGTAGCTGCATAGAACTCTCCGCCCCTCGGGAGCCCTCCTAAGGAGGTGAAATCCTTCGGGGGTCTTGGCGTCGTCTGCCTCGCGAGGCTTGGCCCCTCGCAAGGGTCTTGCGGTGCTGGTGTTGAAGCTGGGTCGCACTAGGTTGTTGATGGGGCCACGTGGTGGGCCATAGGCAGGCAGGACTGGATACCCCCAAGTCTAGGACACCGAAAAATTTCTCGTGCAAAATGCAATCTGGCCACGTTGGCTCGATGTGCCCCATTAGTTATCGACCTTTATTTTTTTAACATACAATTTGAATGGATAGCTCCTATGGTCATCACATGTGAGTGGATTTATAGGTGGGCTAGGGCCTAGGTGGGCAGGCGGTTGAGTAGGCGGCAACAATCTGAGTGCTAAAACAGGTGATCCAATGCTTGGTTTTGTTTGGATTTTCCAACTCTGACCATTGGATAGAGTGATTCAATGGCTTACATTCAAAGTCATTCTCATACTATAGAATTTTTGATTCAGTTGATGTGCTGCTACCGTCCAATATTCGCGTGCGGTCGTTTCTAGAGTAAAAAAAAGGAGGTACTAGTACTTACTGTGGGAAAGGTGACATGATGGTTGATTCGCTCGAGCAACTTATTATACCGTGGGAATATGGGAGTACCAACGGATTCCAAGAACAGAGAAATGATGGTTGCTTCGTCCGAGCAACTTACTATGGCAAAGGTGGGGCTCTATGATTTGACTGCTCACTAGTCATTACTACTGCGGCGCAATGACCGGGGTGAATCTTTCCCTGTAGTTGTGTTGTGCACTCAATATTACTGCATGGCAGGTGGAGCCGGATGAAGGATGTCCACCATGTCGGCGAAACGAAGTTGAATTGTTTCTGGCATTGCTATCAATCCTTCAGAATTTGTTTATATGTACGCATAATTTTAATGAAATTGTACTGTGATGCTATGAAGGTTTCAACTTTGGTTCCCGCAGGAAAAAAAAGGTTTCAACTTAGGATTCATGTGTCTTGCCTCAAGATTATCTTGTTACAACATTCCATCAAATACAAATGAAACTACCATGGCTGCTAATGTATCTCAATGGTTCGCAGATCAGCGCCAATATTCACATCACAACTGAAGACAAAGTTGTGAGAAGGTGGATAAATAAAGAAAAATATGTAATTGATTGATGTTGTTCGTAGGCATGGCTCCATTTCCTTGGCACATTGTTCATTGCTTGGCAGCTAGTTTCACCCAGCTTTGTAGCCAAAAAAAGAGGTGTATGGAGGACACCACAATCCGATCAGTTTGTGCAGCTCCACTAAAATCGAGCGGACCATCCCTGTTTGCAAAGATATCTAGTCAGTGTGATTACAATAATAGTTGAACTAGATGATGAAACATAACACACAGAAATAGAAGCTGATCACCTCTACGATCTCTCTTTAGGACTAATTTCTTGTTCGAGAAGAATAGGCACGGAGTTGGATGAGGAGGATAGCAAAACCAATCTACCTTTCTGCAGTCCCACGGAAATGTAAAAACGTTGCACGTGTGACATTTTGGCGGAACTGCACAAAACACTCTTAAAAAAAGTGATATGTGCAGTTCACCAAAAGGTCGCAATAGCAATGAGGTGAAAATGGATAGCCCTGTTTGCAAAAGGAGGTAGAAAGGAAACAATTACTGCCCAATAACACGAGTTGAACACACATATGCCGACAAAAAAGAAGCATATTCCATGTAATAAGGGAAAGATAGCACATGGTGGTTTATCAAAAAATGGTTTGAGAACGAGATTGCAAGATGGAAAGTACGCCGGCCGAGATACGATTTAATCAAACAACTAAAGAAGATCCACATGCAGCAACGTGGGAAGATGTGCAATGGAGCAAGGCCGGAGGAAGCTATATGTGAGGGTCGTTGACATGTTACTAGGAGGGCGCCGGCGGCCGGGATCTGCCCATACTGCAGCAGCGAGCAAGTGGCAAAGGACCTACCATGCCAGAGCTTGGTCAGAGAGAATGGCGGGTATCGCAGATCGGGAAGTGCTGCCTCAACACCATCGAACGGAGAGATGATGCACATCCTTGCTTTCCGCCAGCAGACGGGATGAGGCGGGATCACTGACCAACGCTGAAAGAGAGAGGCCACCACCGCCTTGTGTGAGATGGTGTGATGAGAGACAAACCGATTTTTCCATTTTCCCCACAGCAATCGTTTTATATTCTATACGTGACATTGAGGAATATATAACTTTATTTATTTTAATACTAACGTGTCAAGTCTAACTTTGTTTCGTCTAGGCGTGGTACCCGACCCCCCTTCGAGTAAACAACCACTACACGCGTCAAATTATCACGTGGGCTGCCTTTTCGTACAGAAACGAACTCCACCATGTACCCGCGCGGGTGTGGCCAGGAACGAGACGTGAGTATGTGCGTCCTGCGTGAACCTCTTCTTTAGGTGCAGGTACGTATGTGGGTGGGTGTGAGAGAGATGGTTTGTGCGAAACAGAGGCAATGTGTTGATTATATCTCAAACAGAAAAATGTAACATATGCAATGTGTGTGAAACGGAGTCATGGACATGAGATATCGATAGAATTGAAAACAGGGATGAAGTGTGTGGTTGCACGATCGATAAAGAGTGCCATCGAATTTGTGTTTGCCCATGTCAAAGATACATGGCGACTGGCCTACTGGAATTTGAGAGGGTAGAGGTGCAGTTTTTCTCCATGGCATGGATACCTACCTACAACGTTCGACTATCGGTGTGTGTGTGGGGGGGAGGGGGAGGGGGCAGAGACCGATCGACTAGTATATGTGTGGGGAAGGAGAGAGACCTAGCTATGTATTGAGGGAGATCAGTCGGCATCCATGGATATGTGTAGTAGAGGAATAAGGTTGGGAGAAAGACAAAGGTAGAGCGTCGGAGGGTTGGTGGTGGAGTGGCTGCAATATCAATAAGAGAGGGCGGGGGATGTCTGTCTGTCTATGCACGTGCGTGTGAGAGACGGGTCGGGAGGTATGCAAGGATGATGAGGGGAGACGATATGGTTGTCATAAGCATACGTAACTACATAGGAAGATCAACCGTCGTGTGTCCGAGAAAGGGAGAGACACAATTAGCGAGGTAAGTGTATCGATGCGTGGGGAAAACAAATTATAGTCGACCTGGCTATATGTAGGGAGATTAGTACGTATACAGGGGGAGATGGGTGCGGCTAGGAGGTGGTGCGAGAGGCCTACCATGTCGAGGGGGAAGGAGTGTGCGTATGAGATCAATGAAAAGAGGGGCGGGAGTGTGCACCTGTGTGGAACCGTATTGGACATAGGCGGGCATGGACGGTGAGAAGAGAAGAGGGGAAGTATATATGTGTTTGTGGTAGGCACACTTGGCTAGAGAGGTATATCGACTGGTGTGTGCCGGAAAGAAGGAGTCGGGGGCCTACACACACCGCGGGTGGACGACCTAAAGAGAAATAATGAACATGCGCGATGGAGGGGACGCTAAGGGTGGGTGAGAGGGGGGCGGGCATGTGCATGCACGATAGAAAGTTAGCGCTAGCTAGCTACCAATAGAAGAGGATCGTGAAGGTGTAAAAGACGAACAAAGATCATAATTCATTATAAAAAAGTTGATACAGATACTTCAAGAAGATATCATGATGTAGAACATTAATTCTAATTTGGGCTAATGTGTGGCTTTTGCAGCTCAGGTCTGAATACTTTGTGTGATAAACACGGTGTACGTATGGAACATGGTTTATATTATGAATATATAGTTAGTACATCAAATGTACTATTATTTGGAATCAACATCAAGTGTATTCAAAAAATAGAATTCGAGTTCATGTAGTACACATAGTTCATATCTATCTCTATAGTAATCATGTGGTGTGATATTAAGGTAATACACAAATGATGGTTGAAGTTGGCAACAATCATGATTGTAGATTCTTATTGAAATAGAGAAACGAATTCAAATTCAGTTCGAATTGCAGCGGTAGTATAGACATTTGGAATGCACTAAAATGTTGGTGTGAGTAGGTTACATGCATTATACAGCAAGCGAAAAAATTTAATTGGACATAACATGGATTCATACTCCCTCCTTCCATCTTTATAGGGCGTAATGCGTTTTGTAAGACCGCCTTTGACTATTGACAAGATTAATAGTACATGACATGCACAATGTGAAAATTATATCATTGAAAGCTCCTTTCACACACGAATTTAATGGTGTGCTTTGTGTAAGTTGCATGTCATATATTATTGCTCTATTATTTGGTCAAAGTTAGCATCGAAAAATGCATTAGGCCCTATTTAGATGGAAGGAGGGAGTAGCTTTGAATATCATTTGTATAGTAAAACAGGGCAAGACTCTCTCTTTGTGTGGTGTGAATAGTTTTATTTTTTTGTTTTATTTTTGGTTGAGGGAAGTGCGAATTGATTTGGTACGTACAAGTACAATATTACACGTTAGGCTTGTCCCTAAAATTCAACCCGTGCCTTGTTATATCCCAAAAATTCAGATACCATGCTCCCAAAACTGGCGCCTTCACAACTGGCGCCTTGCTATCCCGAAATTACAACGCGCGTGAAAACTCCCTCCAACTGCCAAATCCCGACACGCAAAATCCCCCTTCTAACCCTGAGCCGAAAGGGCCGCTAGTTCAAATCGGTGGGGGGTACTTTTGTAACACACCCTACATTTTGGACAAGCGCGTCCCTAAGTCATGGTTCACCCCCTCCCATCGCCTCCTTTTCACCATTCGAAATCCCAGGCCGCCATAACCTCTCCGCTCCAGCCACGAAATCCCACCCTCCTCCGTCCGCCACCTCACCACTGCCTAGCCGGATCCTCTTCCCCGAAGACATCGTCCACGGCAATAGCTCAACGTCCCTCGTCCACCTCCCCGGATGAGGATCCATCGTCCATCTCGTCATCCCGCCGGTTGAGCCGCCCTGTCCTCCACCTCCAAGGAGCTGCTCCAAAAATTGCCTCATCTATCGTGGCCGCTCCATCCCCACAGCGTCGCCTTAACCTGCTCCACTGGAACCACAGCATCCTCACCGACTCCTCGGACGAAGCCGAGGCCTACTCGACGCCACCAAAGAGGTTGTACACTCAACGCATCACACCTTCTCCTTAACTCGACCTCCCGGCGCCGATGGGGCTCAATCCCGCACCCCCATGGAGCAGCTACCTTGAAGCCGGCGCCGCGGGTGACATCTCCATGGTGGCTCTCCCCTAGTGCGAGGCCCCTTCTATGGTGGCGTCCATACCAGTCGGATCTGTTGCTGCTGCTTCGGCTCTCGCTCGCTCGCGCTGCTGCTTCTGCTCTGGCTCTCGCTCGATCGCTCGCTCGCCCAGCTGCTGCTACTCCGGCTCTTGCTCGCTCGCTCGTGCTGCTACTGCTGCTCCGGCTCTCGCTCGATCGCTCGCTCGCCCAGCTGCTGTTGTTCTAGCTCTCACTCGCTCGCTCGTACTGCGACTCTCCCCCTTGCTCGTGATGCTGCTCTGCTCCAATTTAGCTACACTTCAGTCGATTGAATCGACTTTTGGGTCAGTCAATTTTCAGGGGGTGAGGGGCTCGCCAGAGTTAAGGAAGAACCACCTGCAGTGGGGACGGGAGCTCGCCGAAGAGGTAACCCCTATCTATCTTAGGGTTCAGGGTGGGGGGAGGGGGGGCTAGAGGGCTGGCCGGGGCGGCAGCAGACCGGCGGTGGGGAGTTGTTTCGGGGTGGCGAGGCGGCGCTGTGGCCGGCGGTTCAGACGGTGGTGACTGGTGGCTTAGGGGGGTGCAGGTTGAAGATGAACTATAGGCCCTCCCTAAACTACATGTCAAGTGCATCTGTGCTACCATTGCGTTCAGTTTTGACAGTAACATTCAGATTCCATAGTAAATTTCAGTTCCGACAGTTACGTTTAGACTCAACAGTTTTTACATCATCTGTTGTAGTCAGGTGGTTTTTGGTGATGTAAATTTTACATATATTTTACATCATCTATTGAAGATGCTATTAGAATCCCACTTGAGATTGACGATGTCTGTCTTTTGCTGCTTCAGCCTTGACGTCTTACGGCTCACCGGAGCTGCTCGAACGACAGAACGATCCATCACAACAGAGAAGTGCCCTAGACATCGTCTACAGATTCCTCACATCTTCCTCCACACCTCCGACAGCCACCTCTGCCTCAACTGCTTCAGCAACCAACCCAACAATGCCGAGGTCGACACGGCTACGGCAAAGAAGTTGTACACTTGTTGCATCACTTATTACTATACATTCATGTCGATCCATTTGGGCTATTTTGGTTCAACGGAAAAACATAGCAAAAGGGAATTTTCCAATGGCACTCTACTATTCAATTATTCATGCATTTTGTTGAAAGGAATGAAGCAAAACATCCACCTGGACCTACTTTCAAAATCCTATGCATGAAAACAAGACCAAGTGCATTAGTGGCAGAATAACATTCTAACTGTACATGCTTTCATATGGTTTCACTTTATTTTGGCCATGTTTCTTTGCATTCCTCTGCTCTTCCAATTCCTGTAAACCAAACACCCAAGTTGACAGAAGTCATGTGTTTACAAATGCTCTATTTACCATGTGCGTTCCTATCCTATTCCGGTGTTTTTCATATCCCTATGTTTTTAGAATCATGCAAGCCAAATGAGCCCTTACAGAATTACTTCAGTTACAGGTAGGTGTCGAAGGGAACTTTGTGTGGTTTGTCCAACTCACCTGAGCTGCTCCATCGACAGAAGCATCCACCAAACCAGACATCACAACTCCTGACCATCTTTCGCCGCCTCAGATCTCCTTCCCTGCCGCCAGCACCCACCGCAACGGCATCACCATCATCGACTCAGCAGATGAACCTGAGGAGTACACGGGTCCACAAGAGAGGTCACACTCTTTTGTTTCTGCTTATGTTATGCATTGCTTAAAATTACCTGCTACTTTATCGTCCTGTTCACCTCTTGGACTCCAAGTCAGGTCTAAATTAATGTTCAAACTTGAGTTCTTAATTAGTTGTGGGGCACATATCGAGGAACCAATGAATAGTATCTCTGTCTAATATCTTGTTCACCTAGGGTATGCCTATGTTGTTCATCTTGGGTGGGAAACAAATAGTAAAACAATCATCATCTGTCTTACTATTAAATTAAAGCAATCATCAGCCTGCTATCATTATTTTTGGATCCATCCACTGGTTGTTACCATCACTCTAAATTTCTGCATGCTCTCCTTACATAATCTCACCATATTTTTTTGTATGCATGTCAGATATTGTACACAGTCATGTTGAACATGCAGAGAAAAAGAGAAGAGTTTTGCACGGCAATACAATGTCATGCAGACATCGCTCCATGGTGGGTTCAATGGCAAACCCTCCCTAGCCCTCTCCAGACTATAATCCAGAGGAAGATATCTGTTCTGAGGCGGATTCAGATGCCGCTGACTACTCCTATTTAACCCCCCAAGGTGTTTGCTCTACCTTGGCATGATGATGTTAGTCATATCATGCATATGTTGCCTTGCAGTGCCTACTTTTGACATGATATATGTCATCCGCTTAGTTTAGACATGTTCTATAATGCCACCTGTTTACTTTCTATATCATATATGGGAATTATGCTGTCTCATGTCTTTTAGCCGGCCATATTATATGTGAAATGTGCAATGCCATCCTGTTAAACCAGGCATCATATATTTGAATGATATCTTGCCCATCCTTTTCTTCATCACATTTCCATTTGTCGACAATGTTTGTACATTAAACTACTCTTCCTGTGAATCAGCCATTCGGCTGGGAGATGGAAAAATCTAGAGTGAAAACAAGGCCTTCAGAGCAGACAGTGCTACCTGTTGAAGGAGATCTCTTATTGGGTCCCGATAGCTCCACAAAGATGGATTCAAAGACAGATGACCAGTCCTATTCCCCCACTGAGGTGTATGCACTAACTTGGCACGGTTATACTGCTCATATCATGCATATGGTGTCTTGCATTGCATAGTTTAGACATCATATACACAATATTCAACACCATGTTCTTAGTTCAGACATCATATCGAACGCCCTCTGTTTAGCATATAAATCACATATGTGAATTAAATGATGTGATCCTGATTACTTAGATAACATGTAGGTGAATTATTTCATGCGATCCTGTTTAGTTATTCATCATATCTTTGAATTATGTTATGCTATGCTATCCAGTTTAGATAGACATCATATATGTGAAATTATGTCATGCTATCTGTTTTAGTTAAACAATATACATGTCAACTATTTCATGCCCTCTTTTTTCCACACTATCTATTGCATCTGTCTCTCGTACGATGTCTATACATTCAACTATGTTTCCTGTTTATCACCCATTTGAATTGGAGCGGGTGATGCCAGTATCTAGCGGACTAAAAACACGGTCTTAAAATAAAACAGTGCTACCTCTTGGTGGAGATAGCACCACGGTTGTACATGCACAAGAACCAGCCCTACCACGCATAACCCAAACTCTCACAGATTGTACCCCTACTGCGATGGATAGAGAACCAGCTTCACCCAATCTAACCCACACCCCAGCAGATAGTAACCCAGTTCCTGTTGACACAACATCATCTCCACCATAGAGCTCGCAAACAAGAGCAGTTAGTAAGGCAGCTCCAGTGCCCAAAGGGCCATTACTACCATGGCGAACCCCAACTCCACCAGTTAGTACGCCTATTCCTGTGAAGGAAGCACAACCAGCTAGTCGTAGTTTAGCATCTATCGCATTTGATGTTGTTACATCGTATTTGCGTATCTTCCCATCTTGGAAATATTATACTGAAGATGAAGGAAAATGCTAGTTGCAGGTGTTTGTCCAGGAGTTATGTGTAAGTAATGTTATTCATGGCAATTACTTTGCTTTGTCCCATACATACTACCTCCATGATGGTTATAATACAACAAATTTTCCCATTTTTCTCTATAGAGAAGGACCGATTTGGAAACTCAGGATGAGTTAACCTGTGCTAATACCTCTGCTATCTTCAAGAATGCTTGGTGGCAGTATTGGAATTACTTGAAGAAAACATACTTTAGAGGCAAAGAAACTCATCAAATTCCCTTACGTTCTCCTGAGACACATTTACTGGACGATGATTGGGAATGCCTTGTTCTGTACTGGTCCCAAACCAAGAATGTGGTAAGGTCTATGAGCTCATTTTCTATTTTTAAGTACTATATTCTTGCATCTTACTGTACTCTGTTCATGTAGAACAAGTGCCTAAACCTGAAGAACAACTATTCTAATTTAAGATTCCATTGATATCATAGTTCAAAAAATCGCTAGGCGTTAATTGTGTGTTTTGTCACCGCCTTGCGCTTTATCGACCAAAGCGCATGCTTATGCGCAGTTATGCACATATTAAGCGTAGTTATGCGCAATGCATTTTGCCAATGCCTAGAGCCTAGGCGCGCTTAAGCGCTTGCTTAGGCATGCCTTTTTTAACTATGATTGCTATCGTGCATACTGCTTTGCTCTTGTATCATTGTATTTACTCATACAAACTTATTGTTAAATTAAAGGATCCAATCGAAACTCCAATGGCACAGTAGGTATGTTCATGCATGTTTCTTTAATAGGTTTGCTCTTATCAATAGCTCTGTTGATTTCAATTCAATTGAGTATACAGTTGACTTCTCATATCATGCACATTACTAGCATCACAACAGAGCCAATAGTGTTGTTGTACATGTAGACCCGTGGTACCCATCTGAAATCTTGTTTTGCCTTGTAGTTTCCCACGCTTTATATTCTTTCACTGCTGCTTTGTCTTGAACTGATATGATTTGAACTGTGTCTCTATTTTGATTTGGCAAGACAATGAAGTGACCATAGGACATAGATATATTTTTGTTTGATACTTTTATTATGTACTAGTACTTGGCAATAGAAGACTTGGTAGTTTAATCCTATCCACCTTACTAATGAACTGGTTCGCCGAAATGAGTTTCATATACTAGTACATGCCAAACATGTTATGTGTCTGCTTGTTTCTTCTTTTAGAATGCAGACAGAATATTGGGGAAGAGTGCCTTATTAAGCAATGGTAAATGAAGTAATACAGATAAGGTTCAGGATAGTGAGACATCCTTGTTGGTCTCCAACAAAGCTGATAAAACAGCTAAGGAAGACTATCTTGAAGACAGCAAGACAACCCCCAAGTCCTGTCTTGATTTAGTGTTCGAGTTGCTGGCCACTACCGCTTGCACAAGCTATTCAAACTCACTATCTGAATCAGTTCAGTTTCTTGAGTCTCAACTACAAGCTGAAAGACATCGATCAGCTGTGCTGCGACAAGAAGCGGAAGGACTGCGGAAGTCCCTGGAGCATTCAGATGCATACTTTCTGGTGCAACAACAAGCGTTGGAGGATTTTAGCACCAAACAGGACAAAGCTAATAAGCTTGCTAAGCTTATTGCCAGCATGGTGGATACCCAGGATAACATTTCTTGAGCTCTTCTGAAGTTGTTTCAGTTATGCTCTTGTTTTGCTGTCGTGTTTATTTGCACTGATGGCCAATTTTGACGGCCAGTGTATGTAATATGCTGCTTTGTTCCCTATATTTGCACTGGTGGTGAACTTTGATGCCCAGTGGATGTAATATGTGTAATAGCGGTAATTGGCTAGCATTAATTGCTTGCTTATTTATTTCCTTATTGTCTTGTTTAGTTGTTTGCTTGTAGTCACTGTAGTTCTTTTTCTGTGTTTTTCTAGTGGCCACAATAACCTATTTTTGGATACTAGGCCAAAATAATCATGGCAACACATGGACTGTTGTAACCATGGGCCTTGAGGGAGTCCTGGATTAGGGGGTGTCCGGATGGCCGGACTATGACCTTTGGCCAGACTCCCGGACTATGAAGATACAAGATTGAAGACTTCGTCCCCTGTCTGGATAGGACTTTCCTTGGCGTGGAAGGCAAGCTTGGCGATATGATATGAAGATCTCCTCCCATTGTAACCGACTCTATGTAACCCTAGCCCTCTCCGGTGTCTATATAATCCGGAGAGCTTTAGTCTATAGGACGAACAACAATCATACCATAGGCTAGCTTCTAGGGTTTAGCCTCTCTGATCTCGTGGTAGATCTACTCTTGTACTACCCATATCATCAATATTAATCAAGCAGGAGTAGGGTTTTACCTCCATCGAGGGGGCCCGGACCTGGGTAAAAACATCGTGTCCCTTGTCTCCTGTTACCACCCGCCTAGACGCACAGTTCGGGACCCCCTACCCGAGATCCGCCGCTTTTGACACCGACATTGGTGCTTTCATTGAGAGTTCCTCTGTGTCGTCGCCTTTAGGCCCGATGGCTCCTTCGATCATCAACCACGACGCGGTCCAGGGTGAGACTTTTCTCCCCGGACAGATCTTTGTATTCGGCGGCTTCGCACTGCGGGCCAATTCACTTGGCCATCTGGAGCAGATTGAAAGCTACGCCCCTGACCATCAGGTCAGGTTTGGAAGCTTAAACTACACGGCCGACATCCGCGGGGACTTGATCTTCGACGGATTCGAGCCACGGCTGAGCGTGCCGCACTGTTATGATGGGCATGATCTAGCTCTGCCGCCGGACAGCGCCCAGAGCACCGATCAGGTGTCCGCTCCGACCATTAGCTCGGAGCCGACTCCGCCAGTCGGGGACGGACGGTTGGACGCCGCCCCAGGAGCCGCAATTTCTACGGCGATAGAGCCGAATACCAGCCTAGTCCTTTGCGAGGCCTATGACTCCAAGGTGCCGGACTCCGTCTCGGACTCCAAATCTTCCGCACCCCTTCCGATCGAACCCGATTGGGCTCCGATCACGGAGTTCACCACCGCGGACATCTTTCAGCACTCACCCTTTGGCGATATTCTGAATTCACTAAAGTATCTCTCTTTATCAGGAGAGCCCTGGTCGGACTATGTTCAGCATGGTTGGGATGCGGACAACGAAGAAATTCGAAACCCACCCACCACCCACTTTGTAGCCACTGTCGACGATCTAACCGACATGCTAGACTTCGACTCCGAAGACATCGACGGGATGGACGCTGATGAAGGAGACAACCAAGAACCAACACCTATAGGGCACTAGAAAGCCACCTCGTCATATGACATATACATGGTGGACACCCCCAAATCAGGGGATGGCGATGAAAAAACGGAGGACGACCCCTCCAAGAAGCAACCCAAGCGCCGACATCAGCGGCGCCGCTCTAAATCCCGCCAAAGCAAAAACGGCGAGTCCGGCACTGGAGACAACAACACTCTGGACAGTGCCGAAGATAACCCCCTCCAGCAGGACTCAATGCAGGAGGACGGAAGAGCCAACCCTCATGAGAGAGCGGCAGACAGGGAGGTCGAGGACGACAATTATATGCCTCCCTCCGAAGACGAGGCAAGCCTCGACGACGATGAATTCGTCGTGCCAGAGGATCCCGCCGAACAAGAGCATTTCAAACGCAGGCTTATGGCCACGGGAAGCAGCCTCAAGAAAAAACAGCGTCAGCTTAGAGCTAACCAAGACTTGCTAGCCGATAGATGGACAGAAGTCCTGGCGGCCGAAGAGTATAAACTCGAGCGCCCCTCCAAGAGCTACCCAAAGCGCAAGCTACTACCCCAACTAGAGGAGGAAGCAACTAAACCTACATCACCAGCGTACGATGTGCCAGATCGGCCACCCCATGGCCGCGACAGAGAGGCCTTTCGGCCCTCAACTGAAGCCGCACCCCGGCACCGCTCCAAAAATACCAGAGCACGGGGAAACGCAACAGACCTGCGAGACATATTAGAAGATAAGGCAAGGAAAACAAGATCGATCTACGGATCGTGTGGGCGCCCCACGTCACGTGACGATAACCGTGACGCCGGATATGATAAATACGACCAAGCCAAACACAACAGACAATGCTCATCCGAGCTACGTCGCGATATAGCCCAGTACAGGGGTTCCGCACACCCACTATGCTTCACAGAGGAAGTAATGGATCATCAAATCCCCGAGGGTATTAAACCCGTAAACATCGAATCAGACGATGGCACAACAGATCCCGCGGTATGGATCGAGGATTATCTCCTTCATATCCACATGGCCCGTGGTGATGATCTACACGCCATCAAATACCTCCCGCTCAAGCTTAAAGGACCAGCTCGGCATTGGCTTAACAGCCTGCCAGCAGAGTCAATTAGTTGCTGGGAGGACCTGGAATCCGTGTTCCTTGACAACTTCCAGGGCACTTATGTGCGACCACCAGACGCCGATGACCTAAGCCACATAATCCAGCAGCCAAAGGAATCGGCCAGACAATTCTGGACACGGTTCCTAACCAAGAAAAATCAAATAGTCGACTGTCCGGACGCCGAGGCCCTTGCAGCCTTCAGGTACAACATCCGAGACGAATGGCTTGCCCGACACCTAGGACAGGAAAAGCCGAAATCTATGGCAGCCCTCACGACACTCATGACCCGCTTTTGCGCGGGAGAAGACAGCTGGCTAGCTCATAGCAATAACATAACCAAGAGCCCTGGCAATTCGGATACCAAGGACAACAATGGCAGGTCACGTCGCAACAAGCACAAGCGCCGCATTAACGGCGACAATATCGAGGACACGGCAGTTAATGCCAGATTCAGAGGCTCTAAACCCGGTCAGCGGAAGAAGCCATTCAAAAGAAACCCTCCAGACCCATCCAGTTTAGACCGGATACTCGATCGCTTGTGCTAGATACATGGCACCCCCGAACAACCAGCCAACCACACCAACAGGGATTGTTGGGTGTTCAAGTAGGCAGGCAAGTTAAGTGCCGAAACCAGAGACAAGGGGCTGCATAGCGATGACATGGAGGAGCCCTGACCGCCGAACAACAGAGGACAGAAGGGCTTCCCCCCGCAAGTGCGGACGGTGAACATCATATACGCAACCCATATCCCCAAAAGGGAGCGGAAGCGTGCTCTCAAGGACGTCTATGCGTTGGAGCCAGTCGCCCCAAAGTACAACCCATGGTCCTCCTGCCCGATCACTTTTGATCGAAGGGACCACCCCACTAGCATCCGTCACGGTGGATTCGCCGCATTGGTCCTAGACCCAATCATTGACGAATTTCACCTCACTAGAGTCCTCATGGACGGTGGCAGCAGCCTGAACCTGCTTTATCAGGATACAGTGCGAAAAATGGGTATAGACCCCTCAAGGATTAAACCCATAGAGACAACCTTTAAAGGCGTCATACCAGGTGTAGAAGCCAGCTGTACAGGCTCAATTACACTCGAAGTGGTCTTCGGATCCCCGGATAATTTCCGAATCGAAGAGTTAATCTTCGACATAGTCCCATTCCGCAGTGGCTATCACGCCCTGCTCGGACGAACCGCATTCGCAAAATTCAATGCGGTGCTGCACTACGCATATCTCAAGCTCAAGATGCCAGGCCCTCGTGGAGTCATTACGGTAAACGAAAACACCGAACGCTTTCTCCGAACGGAGGATCACACGGCGGCCCTAGCGGCGGAAGTACAAAGTAGCCTCTCAAGGCAATTCTCCAATCTGGGTGTTAAACGTCCGGACAACGTCAAGCGCGCATGAAGTAACCTACAACAAAACCGGCTGGCACGTTCCCAGCAAGCATAGCAGTGCAACCCCAACCCCAGCCCTCGCCAGATGGCGACAGCGGTACCACGCGTACATAATTACGCTTTGGAAATACCATGGGCATAAGCGGAGGGGCTCAACCACGGCACGCCCAGAATGCGGCTTAACCACACTAGGGGCTCCCTATTTTGCCATTTCCTTTTTTGTATATACTTTCAAGACCCAACTATCCGGAAGGCCTGTCCGGCAACACACTCGTCGAACACACGATGCAATAGCCAGGGAGAGAACAAGCCACGTCAAATGTCCAGGTGGTCTCTATAACGAGCTAAATACCTGTTTTTCTTAAAGTCTCGCATCTTGCCCCTGGAGGGGGACATGTCAAATAATCCCATCTCTTGCTTATTGCACTATTTGTATCGTTCTGCTTTCATAGCAGCCCTTTTTATAAACAAACATATCTCTTATCTATTATTGTATTCATCTATTTTTATAGAACTGTGTTCAGTCATGACATTATGCAACTATACACTTTGGTACGTCCAATACACCAGGGGCTTAAGCACCCCATAACATGGTGTGAGAAGACCGAACACTCTCATGAGTGCGGCACCCCAAACTTATAGCATTATATGCATCGGCTCCGAATCATGTCTTGGGTCAATAGTTGGGTTTGCCCGGCTCCCATGTTTTGGTACCTTACGTTCCGCAATATTGGCTAAGGTAGCGCTGGGAGAACTACTGCGATTGTGTCCCAGTTGAGCTGGGTTAACACCTTAGTAGAGAAAGCTAAAACTGACTGTCATGATAGTGCGAGAGACCGGTCGCTGCTCGCAAGGTTTTTCGAGTCCCTAAAGACTTATGCCGCTTAGAGCGAGGAGCCGGATTTATCTGGCCTAGGCGTGGATAGCGCCCCGAACTCGATCTTCCGAATACTAGGGGCTTTGCCGAAATTTAAAATTATAGAATTCTATGACTAAGTGAGAGTGATAAAGCATTATAAGTCCGACGGCCTTGTTCGTTGTGCTGAGTGCCTCCCTAGATGGACCCAAGAATGGGACCAAGAGTGCTCAGGTTTATCCCGAACACCCCAGCACTCGTGGCATGGGGGTAGAAGCCGACGACTTGCATCTCTCAGATCCGATAAACGGCCGCACAGAAGGTAATATTTTAAATTAACAAGCGTTGCTTAGCGCATATGAACAAAGTTTTTAGCGTACAGGATAACAAATGCGAGTCTACTCAAAAATTAAATCTTTGGAGCATTCACCCGCTATAATGCGGGCACCCTTCAGGACGCCCTTATAGTACATCTCGGGCTTGTGATACTCCTTGCCCGGTGGTGGCGCGTTCGTCACAAGCTTCTCAGCGTCCATCTTGCCCCAGTGCACTTTAGCACGGGCAAGGGCCTGACGGGCACCTTCAATACAGGAGGAGTGCTTGATGACTTCAATCCATGCACAGGCGTCCACCAGCCGCTGCACCAGACCGAAGTAGCTCCCAGGCATGGCTTCTTTAGGCCACAGCCGAACTATGAGGCCCTTCATGGCCTGTTCGACCACCTTGTGGAGCTCGACCAGCTGCTTCAGCTGGTCGCTCAGGGGCACCGAATGTCCGGCCTCAGCATATTGAGACCAGAACACCTTTTCCGTCGAGCTCCCCTCCTCGGCTTGGTAGAACGCGGCAGCATTAGACACACTACGGGGCAGATCGGCGAACGCTCCTGGAGAGCTCCGGATTCGGGTAAGTAACAGATAATTCACTTTTATATGCTTGCTTTGCATAAAGAATGCCTTACCCGCCGCTATCTTCTTTATCGCCTCGATCTCTTGGAGGGCCTTCTGGGCTTCGGCCTTACCGGTTTTTGCACTCTCAAGAGCCAAGGCGAGCTCGGACTCTCGAGTCTTCTAGTCAGGCTCCAAACTCTTGTGTTTCTCCACGAGAGCTTGGAGCTCTTGCCGCAGTTCCGCCACCCGCGCCTCCTGCTTCTCTCGCTCGGTGCGCTCCAAGGCCGCACTGTTTTTGGCCTTGGACACCGCTTCCTTTAGGGTCGCCACCTCGGTTGTGGCCCCTGCAATACCCACGTTATTCCTGTCATTTTTTGCAACCAAATCCTTTCTATAAGGTATTACTTTAATAAGGTATTACTTACCTTCCTTGTCCTCGAGCTGCTTCTTGGCAAGACCGAGCTCATTCTCGGACCGCTCGAGGCTCTCCTTCAATGCATTGACCTCCGCAGTCAGTGCGGCAGAGGTCAGCAGCGCAGCCTGCATTCCCATATTGACATATTTATGTTAGACTCCTGCGTATATCTTTTTAGATGCTCAGCTTGGCTTTTCTTTCTGAACACGAAACTGAGCATCAGGGGCTACTGTCTATGCGGTAATATTCTTGCATATCTCAAAACTTACCTCAAAACCTATTAGAAGGCTGGTACAGGCTTCAGTCAGCCCGCTCTTGGCAGACTGAACCTTCTGAATCACCGCACTCATAACAATGTGGACTTCCTCGTCGATGGAGGCGTCGTTAAGCACCTCTAGCAAATTTTCCAACGCTTCCAGTTGGAGGGAGGTCACCGGAGTCGTAGGCTTGCCCTTCTTACGAGGGCATTGCTTGCCGGACTCCGGAACCACTGAAGGTTCCAGAGCAGTGTCCGGCCAAGGGCCAGACTTAGACACCTCTGGGGTTTTACCCCCTTTGGGCCTGGAATCCGGGAGGTCGCCTTGCGGCGCCTCCAGGACCACCTCCTCCTGGTCTAGACCCTTCTGGGACTACACCTCGGCGTCGTCCGCAGGGAGAGGGGAGGAGGTCGTCGGAAGTGAAGCGCTATTCACGTCCGATGAATCCAGGGAGCCGCTCGACGAATCACCGAGCTGAGCCTTGGGCGGACTGCATGATTGAATTCGGCGTCAGAAGGTACCATATAATAGAGGAGCGCCATAAGTTATTCGGATGTCCGCATACTTACGATTTTGCTAGGGGCTTAACCCTGGATGGCCGTTCCTCCCCGCTGTCTTCGGCATCGGAGGCGTAGTCCGGTAGAAGGGTCTTCCCCTTCTTGGACCCTCCGGCCTCCCCAGTTGGGGTGGCCTTCCTTTTCTTTCCTCCCCCCGCTGGAGGGGGGAGGCTTCTTCTTCTTCCTCCTCCTCGTCCTCAGATGCGGAGGGTGCTTCGGGGTTGTCAGGCGATGAATCCGACACCACCAGGCGCCGAGAGCTCTTTCGAGTCCCCGTGGCCTTCTTCTTGGCCTTCTTCTCCGGCACCATGTGAGGTGCGAGAACCAGCAGCTTTGTTAAACGAGCGTCCGCTGGGTCTTCAGGCAAAGGAGCTGGACAGTTGATCTGTCCGGCCTTCTTCTGCCAGTCCTGTTAAAGGGATGGGAGTTTTAGATCCCACATAGAATCAAATCTATTGAAAACAAATTCCCCGTAATGGGAAAATTAAGCTTACCGCACTGGCTTGGCGGTTCGTGCAGAATCCGGATGCTCGGTGATGGAAGGGTGGACCTCGGAGCTCTTGAAAAGCACCTTCCAGGCATCTTCGTGCGTTGTATCGAAGAGCCTGGACAAAGTTTGGTGCTAAGTCGGGTCAAATTCCCACAGATTAAAGGCCCGTCGTTCACACGGGAGGATCCGGCGGAAAAGCATGACCTGGACTACGGTGACGAGTTTGACCTTCCTGTCTATCAGATCTTTGACGCAGGTTTGAATCCCGGTCACCTCTGCCGAACTACCCCACGATAGGTCTGTCTCTTTCCAAGATGTGAGTCGTGTGGGGATGCCAGATCGGAACTCGGGGGTCGCTGCCCATTTAGGGTCACGCGGCTCGGTGATATAGAACCACCCCGACTGCCACCCTTTGATGGTCTCCACGAAGGCGCCCTCAAGCCATGTAACGTTGGCTATCTTGCCCACCATGGCGCCTCCGCATTCCGCTTGACGTCCGCTCACGACCTTCAGCTTGACGCTGAAGATCTTCGGCCATAGGCCAAAGTGAGGCAAGATACGGAGGAAGGCCTCGCACACGACGATAAACGCCGAGATGTTGAGGATGAAGTTCGGGGCCAGATCGTGGAAGTCTAGGCCGTAGTAGAACATGAGCCCCTGGACGAACGGGTGAAGAGGAAAGCCCAGTCCACGGAGGAAATGGGGGAGAAATACGACCCTCTCATCGGGCCCGGGGATGGGGATGAGTTGCCCCTCATCTGGAAGCCGGTGCGCGATGTCGTCAGACAGGTATCCAGCCTTCCTTAACTTTTCGATTTGCCCCTTCGTTACGGAGGAGGCCATCCATCTACCTCCCGCTCCGGACATGATTGGAGAAGGTTGAGGTGGGAAGTGCGGACTTGGGCGCTGGAGCTCGAGTGCGCAGGGATGGATAAGAAAAGGTGGAAGAAGGCGTAAATGGAAAGGGTGGATCCTTATGGTGGATCCTTATCCCCTTATATGGGCGGCCGAAACTATAAGCCCCCACCTGCCTAATAAAACTCGCTTATCTCCCAAGCGCCATGGTTAATGGCGCGGTTGGGTTACCCACGCCCGTATTGATGAGAATCCCGGAATAAGGGGACATGATCTCTGCTTTGACAAGACGTGCCAAGGAAACCACCTCGCTAAACACACTGAGGTGGAACAGTAGAACGATTCAAATAAAGGCTTGGCCGTGGCGTGATGTCACGCTGCGGAATGCGTCAGCAGATTAGATTTGTGCAGATATTATTCTCTCTACGGTGGTATGTGGAACTTATTTTGCAGAGCCAGACACTATCCTTGTGTTCAACATCTTCTATGAAGTATTCGGAGGAGGAACCCGACTTGCAATGCCGAAGACAATTTGCACGCCAGACTCATCGTCATTGAAGCCTGGTTTAGGGGCTACTGAGGGAGTCCTGGATTAGGGGGTGTCCGGATGGCCGGACTATGACCTTTGGCCGGACTCCCGGACTATGAAGATACAAGATTGAAGACTTCGTCCCGTGTTGGATAGGACTTTCCTTGGCGTGGAAGGCAAGCTTGGCGATATGATATGAAGATCTCCTCCCATTGTAACCGACTCTATGTAACCCTAGCCCTCTCCGGTGTCTATATAAACCGGAGAGCTTTAGTCCGTAGGACGAACAACAATCATACCATAGGCTAGCTTCTAGGGTTTAGCCTCTCTAATCTCGTGCTAGATCTACTCTTGTACTACCCATATCATCAATATTAATCAAGCAGGAGTAGGGTTTTACCTCCATCGAGAGGGCCCGAACCTGGGTAAAAACATCATGTCCCTTGTCTCCTGTTACCATCCGCCTAGACGCACAGTTCGGGACCCCCTACCCGAGATCCGCCGGTTTTGACACTGACGGGCCTCTTGCGGGCCGTATGGCCCATGGGCCTTCTACGTACCGTAGGATCCATTGGCCTTCTATACGGGCCGTAGGATCGATGGTCCTTCTATGGGCCGTATGATCCATGGGCCGTCTATGGGTCGTATGATCCATGGGCCTTCTATGGGCCGTACGATCCATGGGCCTTTTACAGGTCGTAGGATCCATGGGCCTTCTACGAGCCGTCGGATCCATGGGCCTTCTACGGGCCGTATGATCCATGGGCTTTCTACGGACCATATGATCCATGGGCCTTTTATGGGCCGTAGGATCCATGGGCCTTCTACGGGGCGTATCATCATTTTGCCAATCATGGGTTGTACTATTCATTGACCATAACGGGCCATTACCATTAATAGGCCGTATTTGATAACTCTATGAAAACAACCCAACGGGGTTTTTTTTGACATGAAAACGTCCCAACGTATTAACGGGCCACAAACGGGCCGATTGTAACCACGGGATGAATTTGGCCCACAAGCAGAAAATGACAGTAATGGGCCGTAAGTAATAGAATGCTGGAAATGAGCCCAGGAATAATGGGCCCTGAGAAGCCCGAAAGATAACATGGGCTGGAAACGGCCCAATGGAATAATGGGCCATTAATGGGTATAAAGTGATACACTGTTCATTACGGGCCAGTTTCACCGTGGGTGGTTAATGGGCCAAGAGTTACAAAGGGCCTCATATGGGCCGAAAGACGTCATGGGCCATACATGGGCCGGAAGTTAAAATGGGCTAGAATCATATTGGACGGCCCAGATGACGCTACTGGGCCTAATTGGGAGAGTGTTGAGGATATAACTACTAAGTGTAAACCGCCCAGGAGGGGCCGGTTCACGCTCAACTATATTGAAGCCCATGAAGACAAAGAAGATGGCACTTTACTGATAAAGCTTAGAGGCCCAGAGCCCAAAGGCGGATTAGGGCCCATAATGTAAACCGCCATAGTTGTATAACTTGTATTGTAAGTTAGGGAAAAGGGAGAGACCGAGCCGGACACTTGTATGAGCCGGCCTCCGGACTCTGTAAACCGGGCGGGCGTCAACCTGTGTATATAAAGGGACGACCCGGCGGCGGTTCAGGGACAAGAAACAACAACTCGAGACTCAGGCAAATCATATTTGCTCCCTGGTCATCAAACCAAAGCAATTCCATCACAACTAGACGTAGGCTTTTATTACCTTCATCGGAAGGGGCCGAACTAGTATAAAACTCTCATGTCCCTTGTTCGGTTTAACCCCTTCAAGCTAATCTCGTTGTGATGGCTCCATGACTAAGTCCTTCAGTTAGGACATATGACGTGATATTTCCACGACAGTTGGCACCCACCGTGGGGCCATCGCATGATGGTTTCGAGTTCTTGAAGGGCAGCTTTGAAGGACTCAAAGGGTACGCGGTTGGCCGGATGACCAAGAGTCGTCGCGGCAAGCTCTACATCGACGATGCAGGATGGGGCCCCGAGGCCGGCTCAATCGAGTACGGGTACCGGGTCCCCTTTGGCGGAATTCACGTTTTCATCGGCAAGATCGGCGAATCGGGCCCTGAGCCAGACATCTCCGCCGACCTCGTCGAGATGGCTCAGCGTGCGAGCCCTGCCCGGGTTCAGCCTACCATAAAGCATGCATTCGTAGGATTCATCCATGGTGCGGGATCTGAACCGGTGTCCGATGGTGAGACGGCCATCTACTCAGATGGCGAGTCGTCCACTGGTGAAACCGAGTCGCTGTACCAATTGCAAGACGACTGGATTGGGGGGTATTCCGATGGCAACAGTATTTTGGACCCCTTTGAACCGCCGAATCGGGTTGCAATCTTCATGGCCGGAACGCAGTCCACCTTGCAGTCTTCATCCACAGCAGCAATAACGTCCAGATCAGCAGCTGCGGCAGGAGGGCCTGCACGCCGATTGGCTCAAGTTCTTTCCGGTTTGTTGGATTCCTGGGCAACCTTGTTAACCACGGCAGTCACTCCAGAGACACGGGATCGGCATAATGCAGAGGTTACCAAGCTAAAGGACCAGATCACACAAGCCAAGGAGGACCTGGCAGCTGAGGAAGCCAGGATGGCTGAAGAACATGCCGCTTTAGATGCCCAATCACAGTAGATCTAGGCGCAGAATTACCGGCTTATGTTGGATCAGAACGCGTCAAATGAATTTTTGCTAAGGAAGTACCGTTCTCGTCTGTCGCCGGTCTACGAAGGACTGAATATCTTCAATACGCCGGGGGCTGGGCCAAGTAATTCGGTAATGGTAAACCGGACCGAGGCACCTAGAGCAGCTCCGGATCAACCAAGGATAACCGATCCACCTCGACGAACGGATAACCTGCCGCAATATGTATCAACACCGCCGGGTCATTTTTCTAGCCCTTTGGATAACATGATCGCTGCGGCATCGTGCCTGGTAGGTATTCCGATGGAGAGTGATTCGCTGACAGCGGTTGAGACGCGACGGGCCAGGGATCTTCTTCAAACCGTTGTTGTGCAGCAGCAGGCTTATTCTTATAGCCGAGACAGAATCTATTCAACCCCCCGCCTGAGAAAAAGTTATAGCAGGCACATAGATGAACCGGAGGTGTCCAGCAGTGTGCGGCGCCGTAATGCCCCCCAAGGGCCCAATCCGGCGCACGGTGAGGCAAATGCTCAGGACGTGGTGGATAATGGCAGAGCACGAAGGGAGGCCGCATTAGCAGGACAATACGTGAGTCATTGTCAACCCGCCCCGATTCAGCCAGCGGCGTCAGTAGAGCGAGGTACCGGGCTTGCCTTCAGCTCCTGGGGAGTGCCGTGTCTTATACCGGCTCTCCGTAATGTGCGACTGCCTAAGGATTTCAAGGTTCCGCGTAAGGTGCCTAATTATACCGCCGATCAACCTCCCGAGGCGTGGGTTGAAAGTTATGAGATGGCGATGGAAATGCTGGATGTAGATGAAGTGGCATGTGCAAAATACTTCACCATGATGTTGGAAGGAACAACCCGCACTTGGTTAAAGAACCTGCCCGCCAACTCCATCGGATCATGGGACCAATGGAAGGCCTGGTTTATAGCGAACTTCAAGGATACATGCAAACAACCTATGTCCATTGTGGATCTAGATGCCTGTGTTCAAGGAGAGAACGAGTCGACAATTCATTATGTGCGCCAGGTTTCAGAAGTTTTGCATTCGTCGGACCGCATTAATGCTGGCTCGGTGATCATAACATTGGAGCGTAATTGCCGGTTTAAGTCACTGAAGATGAAGTTGGGACGGCTCAAGCGCCACTACAATGACATGGGAACACTTATAGCAGCCTTGGTTAAATATGCCGATTCTGACAATACCAAGGATCCCGATTCTAATGAGGAGAAACCGGAGAAGGGAAAGAAGAACGGTGGTGCAAAGGGACAGCAGCACAACAAAGGGAGCCATGGGAATAATGGTAAGCGCAAAGCAGATAATTCGGATTTTGTGGCTAACACCAATATGCAGCGTTGTAAAGGTAAACCGCCCTAGCACGATGGAGGTATGAATCTAGAGCGTCTGTTAAACCAGCCCTGCCCAAAGCACGGGACCAAGGAGGTTCCAACAACACATCTCTGGAAAGATTGTTTCATTATGAAGGAATTCAAAAACTCTGATCTCTTCCGGTATGATGAGGGTCCGTCGGGCAGTTCAGGTCCAGGTTTTCATGGTGGCGGCGGTTCAAACTTTGGATTTTAGAATAATCAGGGCAACCAGAACAACCAAGGTGGTAACAACCAACAGAATAATCAGGGGAATCGGCAGCAATCAGGTTTTCAGAGTCACCCAAATTAGTTGAATGGCGGGCAGTATCATGCTTTCACCACTAGCTTGTGTAAGCGCGATCATAAGCTTCACAAGAGGGCAGTTAATGCTATTGAACCGGCAGTACCCCGTTACTTACGTTGGTCCGAGCAGCCCATTGTGTGGAGCAAAGAGGATCATCCGCCCCGGGTTGACAATCTGGGTCATCTGGCTTTTGTGGTGGCGCCTCAGATGCGAGGTTATAAATTCACCAAGGTGCTCCTAGATGGGGGGAGCAGTATCAACATTCTGTATTATGAAACCTTCCGCCGCATGGGGTTGACGGCTAAGAATCTTAGACCGTCGAACACTATTTTTCCCGGTGTAGTGCCAGGTAAATCGGCATTTCCTGTTGGCAAGATAGCTTTGGAGGTTGTGTTTGGTGATGAGCATGACTCTAGGTCTGAAACATTGACCTTTGAAGTGGTGAAAATCCAGAGCCTATATCACGCCCTATTTGGACGTCCAGCTTACGCGAAGTTCATATCGAGGCCCTACTATATTTATTTACAACTCAAAATGTCAGGTCATAAGGGACCATCACAGTACATGGAAGTCGTAAGATTGCTCTAGATTGCAAGGAGGGTGATGCAGCCTATGCTGAGTCAGTTTGTGCCACAGAGGAGTTGAAGTTCTATAAAGACAATGTTGATCCGGCAGACATGACCCCTCTGAAGAAGCCCACCACTGACCATGACCCGACGCTGAAGTTCAAACCGGCTGATGAAACTAAACTTGTTGATTTCGTTCCTGGTGATTCATCCAAACATTTTAGTATCAGCACCAATCTGGATCCAAAATAGGAAAGCGCGCTCATCGAGTTCATCCGTGAGAACAGGGACATTTTTGCATGGAAGCCTTCTGACATGCCAGGTGTACCGAGGGAACTCACTGAGCACACTCTCAATATTGATCCCAAGTTTAAACCGGTCAAGCAGTTTCTTCGCCGCTTTAACGAGGAAAGACGCAAGGCCATTGGTGAGGAGGTAGCCCGACTGTTGGCTGCTGGGTTCATCGTCGAAGTGTTTCACCCTGAGTGGTTGGCTAATCTGGTGCTAGTTCTTAAGAAAAACGACACTTGGCGCATGTGTGTGGACTACACAGATTTGAACAAAGCTTGTCCAGCAGATCCTTTTGCTCTCCCGCGTATTGATCAGATCATTGATGCGACGGCGGGTTGTGAGCGTTTGAGTTTCTTGGATGCTTATTGTGGTTATCATCAGATCAAAATGGCAGTTAAGGACTAGGAGAAGACAGCTTTCATCACTCCCTTTGGAGCCTTCTGTTATGTTTCTATGCCCTTTGGGTTCAAGAGTGCCCAGGCGACTTATCAGTGCTGTGTGCAGAATTGTCTTCATACTCAGATTGGGCGCAATGTTCATGCTTATGTGGATGACATTGTAGTAAAATCCAGGAAGAAGGAGACATTGATAGATTATCTCAAAGAGACCTTTGACAATCTTCGGGTTTATAAGATGATGCTCAATCCAGACAAGTGTGTTTTTGGTGTTCCGGCAGGCAAGCTCTTAGGCTTTCTGGTGTCAAACAGAGGCATTGAGGCTAATCCGGAACAGATCAAAGCGATTACATCCTTGGCTAAACCGGCGTGTATCAATGACGTCCAGCATCTGGCGGGTCGAATTGCAGCCCTAAGTCGGTTTATCAGCTGCTTGGGAGAGAAGGCGATCCCTCTGTATCAGATGTTGAAGAAGACAGACACTTTTCTCTGGAGTGATGCAGCTAATGCGGCGTTTGAGGATTTGAAGAGACAGTTGGTTGAACCGCTGGTTCTTGCTGCTCCGGTTGATAAGGAGCCGCTGTTATTATACGAGGGTGCTAATGCTCGGGCTGTCAGCGTAGCCATTGTGGTGGAACGTAAGGAGGCTGGGAAGGAATATCCGGTTCAAAGGCCGGTGTATTACATCAGCGAGGTGCTAACTGAGTCAAAGCAAAGATATCCGTATTGGCAGAAGCTAGTGTATGGGGTTTTCACGGCAAGTCGGAAGCTTAAATAGTACTTTTAGGGCCATCCCATCATCGTGGTCAGTTCCGCTCCTTTGGCGGATATAATCCAGAACAGGCAAGCAACTGGCCGGGTTGCTAAGTGGGCTATTGAGCTGATCACACGGTTTGAAGTATATGCCTCGCATGGCCATCAAGTCTCAGGATCTTGTGGATTTCATCAATGACTGGACGGAGTTGCAGGCACCAGAAGACAAACCGGACAACACATACTGGACTATCCACTTTGATGGGTCCAGGCAATTGAGGGCTCGGGGGCTGGAGTTGTCCTTACTTCCCCTCGAGGTGATAAAATTTGTTAGGTTCTCCGCTTAATGTTTCCTTGTACTAACAATGCAGCTGAGTATGAGGCCTTACTCCACGGTCTCCGAGTGGCTAAGTAAATGAACTTAAGTTGGGTTCGATGCTTTGGAGATTCTGATCTGGTGGCTCAGCAAGTTTCTGGCACTTGGGACTCTAAGGATCCCCTCATGGAAGCTTACAGGCGAGAGGTGGATGTTGTGGCAGGTCACTTCAAGGGTTATCAGGTTGAGCATATTGATCGGCGCAAAAATGAAGCAGCAGACGCTTTAAGCCGGCTGGGATCTCAGCGTAAGCCGGTACCACCCAATACCTTTCTAGATATCTTGCATAACCCGTCTGTTAAGTTGCCTACAGAGGAGGATTTAGCTGTTCCTGATCCGGAGGCTCAACTGGTAGCCGCTTTACATATCATTCCGGATTGGACAGTTCCATATTTGGCATACATGAACCGCGGCGAGTTACCCATGGTTATTCACAATGGCGAGTTACACCGCTGTAGTGTCTCAGGGGTGTTTCAGCGTTGTGTTTATCCTAAAGAGGGCCAAGAGATTTTGCGTGAGATCCAGAAGGGGATTGTGGTCACCTCGCCGGTTCAAAATTCCTAGTTTCTAAAGCTTTTCGTCATGGTTTCTACTGGTTGACAGCTCATGCTGATGCTGAGGATCTGGTGAAGCGGTGTGATGCTTGTCAAAAGTTTTCACACCGAGCTCATGTGCCGGCTTAAGAGCTATGGATGATTCCAATCACTTGGCCGTTTGCTACTTGGGGGCTTGATATGGTGGGTCCTTTTAAGCAATCCAAGGTTAAGAAGACTCACCTGTTGGTGGCGGTTGACAAATTTACTAAGTGGGTTGAAGCGGAGCCAGTAAGCAAATGTGACGCAGCCACGGCGGTTCAATTCATCAAGAAGGTGATCTTCTGTTTTGGTTTTCCACACAGCATCATCATAGAGGCATGAACCTTTCCAAGGGTGAGATGGAGGAATTTTGTCAACGAGAGCACATCCGGCTTGATATAGCATCCGTGGCTCACCCCCAGTCTAATGGACAAGCTGAGAGAGCTAATCAAGAAATCTTGAAGGGTATCAAGCCCCGGCTTATGGTTCCTTTGAAACGGAAGCCGGGTTGTTGGGTGGAAGAATTACCATCTGTGTTATGGAGCATAAACACCACCCCTACCCGATCTATGGGTTATACACCTTTTTTCATGGTTTACAGGGCAGCGGCAGTCCTCCCAAGTGATATTCGTCAGGATTCACCCCGGGTTGCTAATTATGTTGAAGCGGACAATGAGCAAGCACGCTAGGAGGCACTGGACCTATTAGATGAGAAGTGGGACATGGCTTTGGCTCGTTCGGCGGTTTATCAGCAAGACCTGCGGCGTTATCACAGCTCCCGGGTTAAAGCAAGAACCTTTCAAGAAGGCGACTTGGTGCTCCGGCTTATCCAGGATCAGACCGATATGCGCAAGTTATCCCCACCTTGGGAAGGGCCCTTTGTGGTCAGCAAGAATCTATACAACGGATCATACTACCTCATTGACGTTCGAGAGCACAAAGACTCACGCAATTCTGAGGAGGAGACCCGGCGGCCGTGGAACATAGCTCTCCTTTGGCCTTACTACACCTGAGCTATAGGCTCCTCTTATGTACATATTTCAACAATGTATATATTATGATCAATATAATAAACCTGCATCCTTGCTATAAGCAGGGCCTCTGCCGTTTTTTCCAATATCTTTTGATTACATGGGGGCTTCAGCTGACAAAGCGGAGTTCTGCCTGTTAAACCGGCTATCACGCCACAATACAACTTGGGAGCTTCACACCCAAGGGGCCAAAGAGAGTCTGGATGCTATGCACAGCTGAAACATAGGCACCCATTGAGCACAGCTCACAAAATTACTGGGGGGCTCTTTGTGCCCTGCAACAAAGAGTTTGAAAGGACCCTTGTAATATGCTATCAAGCACGGCTTGGAAGCCTAGTGTATTCACCTAAAACCCTGGGTTAACCTGCCTTCATCAAGTAAGCCACTCCTATCCAGGTAATCCTGGCATGATCCGCCAAATGTTTGACAAGTCAATCTTATACAGACCCTGAACTTGTCAAAGTAAAAAACGATGATTGGTTAGTTGGAGGTCCATCTTAAAAGGCTTTGCAAAATGGTTTAACTCAGCGGCCTGGCAGCCCATGAAAAGCCTCATATTTGGGCCTGGCAGCCCTTGAAAAGCCTCGACTACATCATTTTATTTGCTTTTGTCAAGTTTCTTATCCTTTGATAACATTTTATGTTGAACCGGTGTCTATTGATCCAGCATGGCTATCAGTCATCTTAATAACCCGGTGTTTGTTAACCCGGCCTGGCTTTCAGCTACAAGTTGTCAGACCATATTGATTATCAAACCGGTGTTTCATAACCCAGTCTGGCTTTGACTACATGTCACCAGTATGATCATCCGGTGTTCATCGTAACCAGGTATGACTTATTACACACTAGTACTGCATGGTGCGAGTTACCAACACTCAAAGAGTTGGGTTTTCACCCTTACTACAATCAAGTTGGTAAACCAACAAAATAATTTCATATCACAGGTATGATCTATTTCTGATACTCTTACAACCTTGGTTATCTATCAGGTTTTGTATTGGGCATTATGACCCGTCCGGCGGTAAACCACCAGGACAGATCTTTTTTATGTAGACACAAGGATTGCATAAAATTATCAAAGTATATAAGAAAGCACAACAAATAACATGGTGGATCAAACGAAGTCATGTATCAGTGCAGCAGATCAAAGTATTTCAACTAGCCTATTACAAGGCGTTTTGAGGCCCAAAATAATGATTGTTCTTTACACAGAACACAGTCTGTGAAAATCAAGCCCATTGCCGGATTAAGACTCGGCACCAGGTTGACATGAAGTTGATGGATCCTCTGGCGGCGGTTCAACCTCCTCCTCTCCACCATGTGGCTGGAAGTCAATGGTGGTCTAGTCAATCCGGGTTAAAGCCTGGAAGACAGCTTCTTCACTTATAAGATTGGATGGTTCAATGTCAGGGGCATAGGTGTGCTTACGAATTGGCGGGATGAGATTCTGCACTTCTTTCACAGCGGCATCAATTCGTCTGTTATCTGCATCATAGAAGGACCGATGAGTGGACAAGTTAGCCTCTTCAGCCAATTGGATTGCCAGTGGGCGCATCTCCTTTGTCATAACTTTAAGGTCTTCATTATCAAATGTTGACCCCTCTGCCTATTCATCACGATAGCCCTTTGCGATATCAACCGGATCAAGGTTAGCTATCCAAGCTTTAGCAGGATTCAACCGGATCAAGAGCAGGTGTCATCGAAAGCCTGGCCAAAGTACCCTTGATCAAAATTGGTGCCGGTTTATTATATGAGGTCGCACAGATGACTCGTTGTGCACCAGTATACAGTTGCTCTATCAACGTATATACTGCCTTCAGCTTCATCTGCATATCCGAGCCCAGATGAGCAACACGGCTGCCTGTAAACAGTTTAAGAATTTTCTATTAAACCGGCAATTTCAAAGATGGTTATTCAAGCTCTTTACACAAGGTACTTACCAAATATCGCAGAAGTCATAGCATTTACTTGATGCTTTAACCCAGTTAGCTCTTCCGCCACCGGTTTAGAGCTGCCTTGGCGTCTTCAGCCCACTTCAACAAAGTAGCCTTTTCAGTTTCCCAGCTGGCATGTTCATTCTTCAAGCCATCCTTCAGTTGTTCCATGGTTGTCAAAGCGCCCTTTAGTTCATCTTTGGCCTTGGAGGTCTCTGCTTGATGGGACTTGATATTCTCTTGAAGATCGGCAATTTGGGAATCTTTGTTGTTTATATCGGCCTGCAAAAGTCAGATGATGAAGATGTTAATATTTTTCTCAAAGTCCCAAGCATATAACCAGTTATACACTTGGCACTTGGGGGCTAATGCAGATTGCTTTTTCCTGCTGATTATTTAAAAGTCCCAAGGCTCAATACAAGTATTAATCTTGGCACTTGGGGACTAATGTGTATTTGATCAGAAAATCAAAGGCAAAGGAATTGAAGAAAGGACCATTTGGAACATGAAGTCCCGGTTCATCTTGATAAGATAAACCGACCCTTTGGGGCTACACAATTGAAGTGTTCTTTATCTCAAAGTCCTGGTTTATCTTTAAGATATAAACCGGCCCTTGGGGGCTACAATGGAGTTGGTATACAGAACAAGAAAATTTAAAGTGTTTTCAAGATTACCTCATAGCGCTCCTTCATCATGTTCACCAAACCGGCCTCATAATCCCGTCTTGTGTACAGGCGGTTTAGGAATCCGGAATGGAGCTCCTGGGCAGTAAGGTTAACGTAGCTGGACAAATCTGTTTTCCCTTTCCCCTTGCCCGTAGCAGCGAATTCTTCCTTGGCAGTATGCTTTGATAAGGCAACCGGGTTGCCAGAGACAGTGTGACCAGTACCGGTGATAATAACATCATCATCGCCACCTTTTGCCGGGCTTGGTGGATTGAAAGTATCCCTGGTTGGGCTCGGCAGATCTTCGTCCTTGGCTGGGCTGGGCGGATCAGCATGAGGACTAGCCGGGTTAACTTCCGGCGGATCAACATAAGTATCCTGATCTTGGGGTATAGGATCATCTACAGCAATGTCAGTATCTCCACCAGCACCTTTTGGGATCTTCTCCAGTTCAAAATCCTCTGCAGAAACATTTGTTCTTGCCTTCTTGCTAAGCCGGCCTTTGGTGCTGCAAAATAACAGGCCAAGGTTAGTATGATATACTAGGCGCAAAAAGGATAAGCTAAAAACATCACTCACCCAGGGATATTCTTGAGAGGAGGCATTTGTGTGGTTGATGAATCGCCAGAAGATGAGTTGGAAGTTACCTGATAATTCGAATCAGACGGATTAAGTGGATATCAGAAGCAACCCGCCAAAGGATAAGATTTATTGGAAGAACAAGAAACCTCTGGACGACGTTTCTGGGTTGGTGTATCCGGTAAACCGGAGGAAGTGACCTGTTGGCCACTATGCCGGGTTGTGCGACGACCTTCAAGTTGTTGTGTCTTCAAAGAAAACTGTGGATCCAAATGAGCAAGAGGATGTGAGTGTTTTACTTTCGAAACTGCACGGTGAAGTTTTTGAACCAGCACATGATCTGAATCGGAGGAAAGGGAGATTACCTCTACATGGTCAGCACGGCTGGCTTCAGCATCATCCTGATAATAGTCATTGTCAATAAGGTGTACGAAAAATGAACCAAGGGAGTCAAGTTCTACCTCTTGTTCTGATTCATCGACATCTTCGGGCGGATCAGAGGACTCGGCGGTTCTCTTCTTGGCTGGCCTCTTTGTGACCTTGCTCTTGGCACGAAGAGCCCTCGCCAGCTTGTCTTCAGTTTTCGTCGGCTTGTCTTGAGTTTTTGCCGGTTTGTATTGAGTTTTCCTCTTCCAAAAAGGATCTTTGGCCTGTAAGGATAAACAAAGGGTTATTAGAACAGTGTTAAAGCGGAGACGGATCAAAAAGGCAGAAGGATAAAATTCTTACCGCTGGCGGTTTGTTGGAGGCATAAAAGGGACGCAACCCGGTTTTGCTGCATTCAGCGATCGGTTCATCCATCATCTTTTTGACAGACTCAGTGACTTCATCATCAGTTATCTCTATTTCATGGTACTGTTGAGGGTCCTTGATGTCCCCGGTATGCTCATGCATCAACCTGGTGTGTCAGCTTAAAGGCAGGATACCCCATGAAACCCAGCAACAAACAAGGTCAATGTCGGTTAAGCCGTTTGCTAGGAAAGCCCGGAGCTTAGCAAGTTGAGGTGCATAAGTTTGTCGTTCTTTAGCAGTGAGCCGTTGAGGTAGTGGATGGCCATTACTGAGTCGGCGAGCACAGTAACCCGACAGAGGGTTTTCATCAGCAGGGGCGGAGTTTTGACAATAGAACCATGTTTGATTCCAATCTTTAGGGTGGATGTGATGTTTGGCATGAGGAAAATCGACTTCTTTCCTCTTCCGAATCGACACTCCGCCAAGTTCAGTATTGGGGCCATCAGAGAATTCAGTTCGGCGGTTTAAATAAAAGAAGTCTCGGAAGATCTCAACAGTTGGTTCTTCTTGAAGGTAAACTTCGCAGAACACTTGAAAATTGCATATGTTGGACACATAGTTTGGTCCAATGTCTTGAGGATGGAGTTGGAAGCTAGCAAGTACAACGCAAAAAAACTTTGATCCGGGAGGGCTAAACCCCCGGTCTAGATGCTGCATAAATACAACCACTTCTCCATCTTGAGGTACAGGAGGGCACTCAGGGCCAGGGACTCGCCAATGAAGGACATCCTTCTTGGCCAAAGCGCTAGTTAGAACATATCCATTGAGTTGCGTTTCTGTGATCCGGGAAGGACCCAGATGCAAGAGGCAAATTGTTTGGCCATTTCGGAAGACAAACTGTAAAGGAGGTGCAAAAGCCGGTTTACGGTTCAAGATTGCGGTTACTGCTACTCAAGTCAAGATGGCGGTTTAAGTGAGGGCTAATGTTACCAGGCGGATTATGATTTTCTACAAAGTTAAACCGCCTATACTGGAATCAGTAGAGCTGAAATTCGTTAAGTGCTGAGGAAACAGGTTTCACAAGAAGATATTATAATTTTGGATCTACCGTAGCCTAGTAAAGAAAATTTTCTGAACCCTAAAATGGCGACAGCAGAATAAAGAGGATCTAGATGGATTTGTTCATGGTTCTAAAGATACTACGGTGAGCCAAATCAAGATTGTAGCTTCAGTCGCAGGAGGAAAAAGTTAGGTTGGTCTGGATTCAACGAGATAGTAAAAAAATAAGGGCGAAGTAATAAAGATCGAACGAACACTGATGAACACAGCCAAGTACCAAAAACCTAATGCAGATCTAGGGCTGAGGGAGAAGGACTTACCGGATTCTCAGGAGCGGAGGAGGAGAGCCGTGGATCTCTAGTGCATTCAGGTTGATGCAGCGGCCAGGGATGAGGCAGAGCTTCGAGGTCGATGGCGGTGGCGATGCTTGAGTTCTTCGGGGTCACGAGGAGGAAGAAGATGCGAAGAGGCAAGGGGGATAATGGAAGGACCCCCCCTGTCTTATTTACAAAGGCAAGGGGATAAATGGCAGGCGCGAGAATTGAGGAGCCTGAAGCGGCAAGAGGGGGTGCAGCTGTCGCCTTGATCTTCAGGAATTAGATAAATGAAAGGAATATTTATTATGTTTTTATACAGAGATGACGCCATGACGATTCACTGCAGTATTCAGAAGATGACATCATGGCGGTTTACCAAAGTTTACAGGGAGAAGACATCATGGCGGTTTACGAGAATCGTAAGAACATGCTCATGGAATTTTTCTAAGTATTGAAGATTGACATGAACTGATTCAAATCAATCCGGGGCCTAATGTTGAGGATATAACTACTGAGTGTAAACCGCCAAGGAGGGGCCGGTTCACGCTCAACTATATTGAAGCCCATGAAGACAAAGAAGATGGCGCTTTACTGATAAAGCTTAGAGGCCCAGAGCCCAAAGGCGGATTAGGGCCCATAATGTAAACCGCCATAGTTGTATAACTTGTATTGTAAGTTAGGGAAAAGGGAGAGACCGAGCCGGACACTTGTATGAGCCGGCCTCGGGACTCTGTAAGCAGGCCGGGCATCAACCTGTGTATAAAAAGGGACGACCTGGCGGCGGTTCAGGGACAAGAAACAAGAACTCAAGACTCAGGCAAAGCATATTTGCTCCCTGGTCATCAAACCCAAGCAATTCCATCACAACTAGACATAGGCTTTTACCTTCATCCGAAGGGGCCGAACTAGTATAAAACTCTCGTGTACCTTGTTCGGTTTAACCCCTTCAAGCTAATCTCGTTGTGATGGCTCCACGACTAAGTCCTTCCGGTAGGACATCTGACGTGATATTTCCACGACAGAGATGTCGTAACGGGCCCTAGGTTAGCGGGCTGTAAATGGGCTATTACGAACATGCCGTTAACAGGCTTTCCGTGGGCCGGCCCGCCACCTTTTGACCAAGTCAAACAGGCCAGCCTTTTTATAGGAATGGGCCTCTGTTGGGCCGTGCCACGTGTCGACGTATCATAGGCGCCTTGGGTCCAATGAGTGGATGACATATGTCCCAACGGTGAGCCGACACGTGTTTCCTCAAGCCAATGATGATTTTACATGTGGAAAATCCCCATTGGTTAGGGCTGTTTACGGGTTATCGGATCCAAAACTGGACTCGATAGCTTAATGGTGTTTCGTTACGGTGGATGCCACGTGTTAGTCACCCTTGACGAAAGCACTTCTGTGACGCATGATTTGTCTTCATGGAAGTGTACACTTCCATGATGATAATTTTGGTAATGTCATGGAACACTTCTACGACAGCACAAGTATGACTATCTTGATTCTGTCATAAAATCGTCATGGATGTACATGCATGACAAAAAAGTGACCTACTGTGACAAACATGTATCATCACGGAAGTGTATTTTTTTGTAGTGCGTCCTCTCAGACCTAGTGCCCGCATGGGATGGCCTCCATCCCCAAGCTCGTTGTCGTAGTGTGTGCGGTGGACGATGACCACGAGCGAAGACACTTCCCATCGACCCTCATGTATGCTACTTCTTTTCGAACCATACCCTTGTTCTATTGCCCCATCTGGCACGTCATTGCATGTGGATCTTTTTCCAGTCCACCTTCTTCCCAATTTGCTATCCTCTGCTCTGCTAGTCACGCAGACGAAAACCTTAATTTGCACTATTAAAGGAAACCCTATTTTATGCAGACTAATCCATGTCTGGGTTGAATAAGGAAAGGAAAGGAAAGGGTAAAGTAATGCCGCAGAGACTAGGCATGGAACCCACATCTAGGTTGAAAAGGGGAAAATCAGTAGCTAAAGAACGAGTCTCGTGTCTCTTGGTTGAAAAAGGGTGAAAAAGGGTAGAAAGGCATGACAACACAATAAAGAATAACCAAGTCGATTGTTTTGTTGTCCTCACATAGGAAAAAGGTGGCTAAAGAGAACAAAAATGGGGCGTAATCCACATATGATGCCTGGATATTTGTTGCTCCGGGCACCACTCTATGCGTCAGTGGAGGTACATCATAATGGTGCGCCCACTGTCCGAATGGGCCTCCCATGCTCTTATTGCCACTTTTTTGCTGTTAGTATAACGCCAACGGTAAAGTAAAGCAATGCTACTACTAAAGTGATGCCGAATTTAACTAATGCCACCGATAAATTTAAGCAATGCCATTTAATGTCACTGGATTATTTCAGGGTTAGCTGTTGATTGTGGATGTATTAAAGATTTTTCAGCTCAAGCATTCTAATGTTGTTGCACAACCAACATACCAAAGATGAAACTTTCTACTACCTTCAGATTTTGGCACTATTAATGCTTATAGATTACATACCTCACTTTCATGAGATAAGTCAATTTTTTTGTAAAGTGTCTCCAAAATGCCAAGGCGCTGATGTAATTTTATTTTGGTTAAACTAAACAAAAAATTACGAAGAGAAGAGGAAAGGTCAAGATTGGGCTCCTCCTCCTCCGGCTATTCTCTTGATTCGCTCGATCAAGTTTTTATGTTTGATCGATTATCAAGATTGGGATAGCAAATGTTTCAAGTCCCCTTGAGTTCGAAATGATATTTACCTTGAAGGTACATGGTTTGCAATTTTTTATACTGTCATTAGTTAATAATTCTAGTTACCTTCAGACTTTTGTATTTGGGTTAATGCTGTTGCATAGCTAGTTTACCAATGTTGAAACTTGTTACCTTTACATTTTGTGTTATTAATGCTTATAGAAATCTTCCAGTGCTAGCTTATGGAAATCTGTTCAGTAAAACCATTGTACTATACCCCTTAATAAAAAAACTATTCTACTCTTGCACTAGCCACTGGATTAGTGTATATTTGTACTACTCCAATAGTGTTGCATTAGCGTATGGACATATATAAAGTGTGGCAAGCTTTCCAAGATATGTGCTCAAGAAAACTACTACCTGTTTTTTCTAAATACTAGACATTTGGGTACTTTAAATTGAACTGCAAAAATGTCTTATATTAAGGAACAGAGGGTGTAGAGTTCTCTCAAATTATCCCGGTAAAGCTAGTCCCACCTTTGTTAAAATCAATGTTCATTACGTTATCGGAGGAGGTTTGTATGTTTGTCTCTAATGCATGTCGATTACATACCTAACATCATGATGTAATGTTAAGTCATTTCTTTTTGCAAAGTGTCACTGAATTGTCAAGGTGGTGATGTCCTTTTATTTTAGTTGAACTGCACAAAATATGCTTAAAAGAAGAGGAAAGGTCAGAAATGGTTCAGTTTTGAAGAAAATACTATCTATGCCTTCCTGACATCAGCCGTTGTTGCCCTATTTATTCCTTCAAACAGGTGGTTAGAAACAGTCTTGCTAACTTTTCCCATTAAGAAATTGGAATGCTTATATTTGTGACTCTATGCTTCAACTAGTGCCACTTTTATAGTAATTACACTTTCAATATCTATGCAAATAGGGATGCTCGATTTTAGTGGAACTGCACAAAAAGTCCAAATGGTTTAATATTAGGAGCATGTTTTCTTCCAAACATTTATATCCAATTGGTGGCACTATGAGCTATGCATCACGAACGCACATGGTTTCCTACTATCTTGCTACTCTTTTTGTACTAACATTAGATAGTAATATTAGTGGTTTGCATGTGAATTTATTGGCAGGGTGGACCTACATTGGAGGTGTAGGACATGATTCAATGATTGGATGCTCAATTTCGGTTGTATCAATTTCACCTCTTCCATCACTGCGAACATGGATATCCTTGTTCTAATGAAGAATATGCGCTATATTTCTGCTCTATACCAGCAAATCAATTCAGTACGAAATTGTCCAGGACAAAACATGATAGTATCAAATTGTCCAGTGCAAAACATGATAGATGCTAAGCGGAAGAGACGTCTTTAAACCGAAATACAAGGTGGGGTATATGCTTACTAGTTGCTTGATATTTGTGCAGACAGATGTTTGCCCATTGCTATTTGGCAAACAAACAAAGTGACCACAATTTTGGTGGAACTACACAAGAGAATAGTATAGTCACTGCATGCAGTGCCATTTGAAAATAGACACAAAAAGATTGATAGTCACTTCATGGACTGCCCAAAAGTAATATTGTACTATTTATTGGCCAACACTAGGTGCTTCATTGGTTTGGCCTGATTATAAAATGGGCATCATTTTTCATAAGTTAAAGTTTGTATTCCAAAAATAGTCTCGCCGTGTGATCGAGAGAATACCAAATTATATTGTAGTGGATGCTCCTCATTATGTGTAGTTCATTCTCATGGTTTCCGCTGTTGGTGAAACCACTTACATTTGCAAGAGGAACTGTAGACTTCACAAACAAATTTGTCTTTCACTCTGTAATGAATGTTGGCCCAAAGAAGCATCCATGTCAGTAGGAAGAACATATGTTTTTTCTAGATCTTTGCTTTTGGAGATACATATTTGTATATGATGGGTGAATCATGGAGATGCATTAACATGTTACTAGTTGGTTGTGAATTTGAGGTACTAATGTGAACATATTACAATGCCAGGCCTGTGAGTCTCGTGTGAACATTTCAAACGGATCGGCTCTTACTATTGAGCACAACATGATCTTGATTTCTGTGTTCTGAGTGTTTACAAGTTAGTAGCAGTTCCTTATTTCTATTCTCTTAGTGCTTACAATTTACTTATCGATCACTAGCTAGCCTATTAATACACTCCTGGTAGTTTTAGTTGCGATGCAAGATCCAAAGGTGGCAGTTTTTTGAATAAAAATGCCTACCTATGAAGAAACGGACAAGCTATTCTGAAGAAAATGCCATGCGAATCTGAAGAAACTGCCAGCAAAAACGTTCGCAAATGCTATATCTCCCAGCAAACGTTCATCATCTAATGTGATCCTACACGTACGCTATCCGACCTACTCGATCCAACACATACACTATCAGACCTACTCGATCCTACAAGAATAAATAACGGATCACGCACGTACTACCTCCTTTCCGGTTTGAAGGGCTGAATTAAAAAATCTCACCAACCAAGGTAGATGATGAGCAATGGAATATTTTTTGACAAGGAGGGTGTACCTCATCTCGATGATTTGAGTGCACTCGTTTGACCGTCATGCCGATGTGCGACCCAGCAAGGACGGGACACACCACTGACAGGATAGGACAGGACGACACATCAGTTTTTCCAGTTTTCCGCGGTAAGATGGCATGCTAAGCCATGCCAACTTATGCACTAGATTCCAATGATCGTCATGTTTCCGGTGACACGGTGCTCCACCTACCTTCCACCTATAATTACTGGTTCCCGGCATTCTCCGGTAGCACCATCAGCCAACTCGCCCTATCGGTTCCCCTCACAAACCCCACCGGCCCGACGTTGCTCGCCACTTTCCCTCACTCTCGCCACGTCCATCATACCCCCGACTGTCCGCAATAGGCGACGCAAGAGGTGCTCACCACCAGATCTAGTGTTTGGTTATTCACGGGAAGGAAGACTGAGGGAGGAGGCATTCTATCAGTCTTTAGATGGCAATGCAGAGTACAAGGACTTGTTGGAGTGCGACCGCCTGGCGGAGGAGCAGCGTATCACCAATTTGCGCCGAAGCGAGGCATGGAGTAGCAGCATCGCCGCTTTGAGTTGCAAGCAGAGCGCCGCGACTTGGCCGACTATGTAGATATGACACCCGGCAAATAGCCCTTGAGGATGTCAGGCACGCACGCGTGCGCGACGCCGAATTTTACTACCAGCTCGTCAAGTGGGTTTCTCGCTTAGAAGCCCAAGCTCGGTGGACCATGCCAGCATGGAAAGGGCCAATGCGCGAGAGCAACGTACCTTATCGCACCTCCGGCAAATCTGAGGCAAAGAGGAGGACGTCGGTGCCGGCATTTAGCTTGTACCCCAGATGGCGGCCGACATCATCTAGTTAGCTAGGAGTAAGTCAGTACTTGTACCCTAGAGTATTAGTGGGATTAGATAGTTAACTTGGCTATGATGGTTGTCAACATGGAAGTTCAGTACTCTATATCTGACCAGACATGTTACTTTGCCGTGAATGTTGAACTCTCCTTGTGAATGTATGTAATGGGTTGTTATGTTTTAAATGAGTTGTATTTGTCCGCCACAGGTTTAGAGGTTGACTTGTGGGCCTACTAGGTTGATGTGTACACAATCAGGAGATGATCGTACATGGAAAGGATGACAGCAGGGACCCGCCAGGTTCATGGCAGTACGCAAGCAAGTGCCTCCTTATTTCAAGCCAAAAAATGGTTCCTCCTAATGGATTTCTAACATCTGGGTCACATGCCATTGTCAAGGTAGTCAATAAACGAGAGAATTGCACAACGAGCGGCTGACACGAGGGACCCAATAGCTTGCCCATTTATTTATGTTTTTGAGACGGAAGCAGGGTGTCAACTGGGCTGTGCGGGGCACTCTGGACTGTCTAGCCAGCCTTTTCTTTTATGTTTACCACAAGACCAGCCCAGTAGTTCTTTTTTCTTTCTGAAAATGGCTAGCCCAGTTTTTTTTTGTTCTTTTGTAGAATGCCCAACCGAGGCCTACTTGCTTTCTCAGTCCTGTCGGGCTGCAAATCTTTCAAGACAAGAAAATGGGCTATCACTAATGAGAAAATGGGTTGTACATTGTTAAAATACATCAAACCGGCAATTAGTTTCAAATTTATTTTTTTTCATTTCGAGATTTTAAATTCCCTTGATTTTTATGTGTGGACAATTTTTTGGATTTTATATAGATATGAATTTATTTTTCAAATTAGTTTGAATGTGACTCAAAATTTCAGGATTAAAAACAGTTCGTACCACGGCGAAATATGCAAAATTTCGTATAATGTTTTAACCGTGGCCGCAATATGGGTTGTGCTAACAAAAAGAATATGGGCTCCAAAAAATCCTTAAGAATTAACCAATGGGCTGTAAATTATTAGAAATACTGGCAGATGGGATGTATGTTGTTTTCCATAGATTTGAGGCTGACTTGTGCGCCTACTATAGGTTGACGTGTACGCTTTCCTAAAAAAAGGTTAACACACACGCAACGTCGTGCCAACTTAGTTAGCACACGAGAGCAGTGACTGTTGGATGTCCATCCAACGATTGTCGTGCTTATTCAATCTCTGCTCTTCCTGCTCCAGCCGCTCAAACAAGCGCCGGCGGGACTACCTGCTCCTTCCTCCCGCGGCCGGCTGTGCTACTGTGCAGGCCTCTCCGCCCCACCATACTCCTATCGCTGGCATAGACATCCCTCTACTCACCCAGACCTCCTGTTATTCTCTGGCGACGACAGCCTCACACTGGAGCCAAAGCAGTAAACACTCGTACTCCCCTCCGCGTGGGTAACAACTAACGAGTCTTCCCTGGCTCAGGGTCATTCCCTTCCTAGGCCTCACCGTCATCCCTTCCTTGGTGCTCTCGACGCGGCATGCTCAACGTGGTCAAGGAATGACTTCCATCGGAAGAGTACTATACATGGAGAGGCTGACAACTAGTTCGACGACTGCAGCAAGGAAGTGCCTCCTTGTTACGCGCAAAATAATGATTCCTCCACCTAACAATGGGGACCCACCGAAAGGGCCTCTGTATTTCATGAAAAAACATTCCCGCCATGGAAAGCTCGGACCCACCAGCTATATCTCTTCGCACGCAAGTGCCTCCTTATTACGCACAAAAAAATGAAGACCCCTGCTGCTAGGTGGGACCCACCATATTTGGAGGCTGACTTGTAGGCCTACTAAGTTAACGCGGACGCAGGGCTTTGTCAACTTAGTCGATACAAATGATTCTAGCTGCAATAACAGTATGCCAATGGCTGTTGTGCTTCTTCAACCTCTGGTCTTCTTGCTATAGCCGCCCAAACCATCGCGGTTTGTGCCGCCTGCTCCCGCCTCCCATGGCCGGTTGTGCTGCCATGCAGGCCTCACCACCCCCTCCGACTCCAACCATTGGCGAGGCCATCCCTCTAGTCACCTACAACCCCTATTATTCTGTGGCGATGATAGCCTCACACTATAGCCGAACCACTCAACCCTCATACTCCTCTCCGCATGGGCATCCACTACCGCATCTTCCCCAGCTCCAGGTCATCCCCTTCCTAGGCCTCCCCGTCGTCCACTGCCTTGGTGCTTTCAGCACGGCGTGGTCAATGTGGTCAATGTGTTCAAGGAATGACTTCCATCTGAAGAGTACTGTACGTGGAGAGGCTGACAGATGGGTCCACGGCCGCAGGAAGGAAGTGCCTCCTTGTTACACGCAAAATAATGTTTCTTCCACTTGACAGCAGGGACCCACCGGACAGGCAACCGTATTTCGCGAAAAAAACATTCCCCCCTAACATATGGGACCCACCAGCTACATCTTCGCACGCAAGGAAGTACGTCCATACTACAAAAAAAGATTCTCCACCTAACAGCTGGGACCCACCAGCTATATCTTCGCACACAAGGAATAGTTGGGACCCACCCGGTCGAAGCGTACGTAGCGTTGTTTGTGTGGTCACAAACGTGTATGTACATATTGGTTGATCGGTCTCTCTGTAGCGATGAACTGTGGCCAAGTAAGGAGCAACACGTGTCGTAGTAGAGACGCGGACATAGCATGTCACGCAGTCTCGTCTATAACATGTACACATACGTACAGCCACACTGCAAGAAAGTAAATACGGCTACGCACGTACATACGGACGTGGTCTCGAAGGTGTACAACAACATCATCTTGTTCATCAGCAGCCAACCGGCTGGGTCAGAACGGAGGAAATAGCATCGTGTTCATCGGGAGGCAACCGACTGGGTCAGAATATGTCATCTTCATCAAAGTCAACCAGCTTGGACGGAACAGCCGAAACCAGGTCAGGCGAATCGCAAAACGGAGGAAACGGGCCTTCTGTTCGATAGCGTATGGTTGATACGGGGTCCTGTTCATTGAGAAGGGTATGGCGTACCGTAAAACGGAGGAAACGGTCTTCAATTCGAGTGCCTACGGTCGAAATGCAGTCCTGTTGATCGGGAGGGGTGTGGCGTACTGCAAAACGGAGGAAACGGACTTGTGTTGGAGCCCCTACGGTGAAATGGGGTCCTATTCATCCACCGTCTACTGCCTCGCTCAAGCCTCCATGGGCAACTGTTCATCCACCATCGAGCTCCTCCAGCCTCCACCAGCTACTATTCATCCATGTGCTACTGTTCAACAACCCTCCACTGGCTACTGTTAATAGACCCTCCACGGGGTGCGGCGGCCTCCTCGGGGTCCTGTTCATCTAGCCGCAACCGCCTACTACCACGGGGTCCTGTTCATCCACCCCCCACCGAGAACTATTCATCCACGGCCAACCAACCGGCTTGACTCACCACGTCTCGACTTGTTTCTACGTACCACATGCACGGTAGCAACGGTCACTGTTCATCGACAGGCAACCCAACACCGGCTAGCTATTTCTCACACGGGGGCTCAATTGGCTTCAGTAAGCAATAGTGATTGATCGCTCAGTTCAGTTAGCAGCAGCAGCGAAGGAATCGCTCGGGTTCAGTCAACAGCGAGTGAATCGCTCGGGTTCAGTTAACAGCCAAGGGATCGATCGCTCGGGTTAGTAACATGCGGTCGCCCAGGTTTAGTTAGCCAAGGCCTCGCACAAACACGCGTACACGAGAGAAACGCGGAAACCTCCATGCATCGCTCGGCCCCGGCCACCCACCGTAACTAGGAACTCCTCGATATTTTCCTTGCCCTCGCTTCTACCATAATTTTTTCCGTCATGGGCGGCCCAAAGAATGTCAGGCAGCTGTGTCTCCAGCCTACCCAGGATGAAAAACCCATTTTCTGTCATGATTTATTGTCATAGAAGTAGGAGCCCACCACATCTATGATGATACCAGGTTTTCTCACAATTATCATCATAGAAGTTTCATAACCATGACAGGAAAAATTGTTCGGCCCAAAATGTCACAGATGTGCCTTTTTTTGTAGTGTATGCCAGGTCGAGATGCCATGGTCAAGGCCAGGAGGTGAGCGGCCCAAGGTCCGGTAGGGCCCCTGAGGCACGATGCTCAAGAGGTCCCCTTTGGCGCGCAAGTGGCTCCTGAAGGATTGAAAGGGAAGTTTCCTTACCCGAGCGGGATCGCTGGAGACAAAGCGCTGATCATGAAGTTCACGCCTACGCGTGCGAGGTGACTTATCTTGGCGAGCCTGCGGTGACTCCTTTGCTGCAAGCATCTTGTGCAACGTTAGGCTATGCCCTTTTCCCGATGGCGCCCCCCTGCATGGCTCCTACCGAGTCAATCTCCCCCGCTCGTCTGGGTGCTCTACCGCCGCTAGTATGCTAGGTTACGATGTCGTGGTCAAGGCTAGGGGAGAGGGCTCGAGGGCCGGTAAGACCCCTGAGGCATGGTGCTCAAGGCCCCCCCTTTAACGTGCAAGCGACTTGCACGAGAAAAGAGTGGCTGACCCGAGCGGGTGCCGGGGGGGTTGCGCCCATTAGTATGCAGCATGGTGCTCGTGAAGCCATCCATGGTCCTTCCTCCGGGGGTTCCTATGGTTAGCCATAAAACATAACAGGCAACCGCGCTTGCCATCCAGCTAGTGATCTTTCCGCGAGAAGACGAAGGCACTAAGGACCTGGTGAGGTGACATGTGCGGGGCCGGTCGTGATCCCTAGCTCAGTCTCTTACGTTTATCAGCGCTGCAGGGCCGGACCCTAACGGCTTGAGGATGATGCAGCCCGGACGGCGCCCTCAGTTGAACAAACCAAAAAGTCACATGGCACCATCGTTGTAGAAGCGTCGGAGTAGCTGAAGACACGCGCCGCAGAGACCGCTCCTCATAGGCCAGCCGGCTCCTGAGGCCTAAGGGGCTCGCGAGGTTCCGGCACTTCCTCCATCAGCATCGCCTGGCGCCTGGCCTTGTGAGCTGCCAGGACGCCCTGCATGTAGCGCTGGTGTGAGGCAACCATGTTCAGCAGGCCGAACGGCATGCAGACATAGTTGCAAGGGTAGCCCCCACTCCGGCCGACGCGGGACAGCCAGAAGAGCTCCTGAGAAGTAGCCATGTTGAGGCCTGGGATGTTAACGCAGACGCACAGCTCGCCACCCATGTTAGGAGCGGTAGCTGCACTGGATGATGCGGGGATACGCTCTCCACGCATGGCTCGCGCCTCTTGAAGCTCTTCGATCGTCTTGGTGATGAACTCCTGAGTGCCTGGCACCTCGTGCCTTGCGCCTTGCTCAAGGAGACACACGTTGAAGCAGGTCCCACGTGGTGCCCGAACGCCTCCCTCGTGATACTGGTCAGGTAAGAGGCCCTCCAAACAAGAGCCCCCGAGCTTGTCTTGAGAGGGGCGTCGGGCGAACCTTTCTATGCTAGAGGGAAGGGGCCCCCAGCAGTGGGCGCGGGGCTTAAGGCTTGATTGTCGGGAATCCCAGCCTCCTGAAAGTGCTTGGGGAGGAGCTCCTTCTTCTTCTTGGGGATGGCCTCAGGAGGCGGGGTGGTGCCCTCGCCATCCGAGTTCTCGTCTGCTGCAGCTTGGTAGGCGCGTTCGAGGGAGAACAGTGCATCCTTTTTGTCGCAAGCGACTATGATGACACCACCACTTCCTGGCATCTTGAGGAATTGTAGCCGTGTTGAGTCACTACCATGAACTTGGCGACGGCCGGATACCCGAGGATGACATTGTATGGGAGGCGAATGTGGGCGACCTCAAAGTCGATGAGCTTGGTATGTAGTTGTCGCACTTGCCGAAGGTGACAGGGAGATGAATCTACCCTATGGGGACACTGGAGCCATCGGTCACCCCTGAGAAAGGCTTGATGGGCAGAAGCTGGTCATATGGCACCTAGAGCGTTTCAAACGTCTCGACGGAAAGAATGTTGAGCCCCGCGCCACCGTCAATGATGGTTTCTGTGACGAGGAAGTTGTTGATGGTCGGCGTGTAGAGCATCGGGAGCACGCCAGCGGGGGTGAGCACTTGAACTGGTTCGTAGAGTCGAAGGTGATGGCGCACTTGGACCACCTGAGCGGGGGCGACACCTCAAACTTTGGGAGGGCCGCGTTCACCTCACGAGTGAACTGCTTGAAGATGCGATGAGAGGCGGGGGCCTGAGCACCACCCAGGATGCAGGCAATCATGTGCAGCTCCTGGAAGCCCCCAGCCCCATCATCTTTGCGACTGTCGTTGTTCCTCCTTGGCGATGGTGGCATCGGAGGGAGGCCGGCATTGCCCTAAGGACGGTCCTCACGAGGCTAGTCATGCCAGGGGCCGTCGCTAGGCTGGCCCTATGAGTGGTCCTCATGAGGCTGATCGCGCCAGTCTTGGCCGGGGTTACGGTTGTCCCAGCGGCCTCGACCGCGGCCTCCTCCATGGCCATAGCCGCGGTCGCGTGCTTGGGGCAGCGGCCGAGGCGCCTGTCTCGGATTGCCTTGAGCTCCTAGCAGTCGTTGGTGTTGTGGCTATGGACATTGTGGAAGACACAGAATGGGCGGTTGCCCCGGGAGGATTCGCCGTGTTTGCATCCGTGCTTCATCTCAGGTTCAGGCACAAGCACACCGGGTCCCTTGTGCTTTACCTCCTTAGCCTTGGCCTTCGTGTCCTCAGGATCGACCTCCAAATGCTCTAGGAGGGAGAGGCAACCTTCCTCTACTCCCGCGCATCTGGCGGCCATGTTGAACATCTCTAGCGCCAAGCACAAGTCCTTGTGGATGGCGAGCTCCTCCTTCATCTTGACATCCAGGATGCCATCAGAGAACACCGAGAGGAATGCCTCGTCCAACACCTTCGGGATCTTGACATGAACGTTTGTGAAGCATTGTATGTACTTGTGCAAGGTCTCGCCCGGTTGCTGCTTTATGCGCACCAGGTCGCCTACTATAGGAGCGCGGTCGCGAGTGCCCTGGAAGTTGGTGATGAAGCGCTCGCGCAGCTCGTCTCAGGAGGAGATCAACCCCACCAGAAGGTTTAGGAGACAAGAACGTGTGCCATCTTTGAGGGCCATGGGGAACCAGTTCGCCATGACGTTGTCGTTGCCATCTGCCGCCTCGATGCTCAGCTCATAGAGCTGGAGGAACTCAGCAGGGTTGGGGTGTTGTCGTAGCATGGAGGCAGATCCGGCTTGATCCTGTCGGTCCAAATGATGCGGCGCAGCTCTGGGCTCAAAGGCTGGCAGCCGGCCGCACTCACAGGTGTGGGTCGCATGGGGGGAGCTTGGTCTTGACGCCCACGCGCCACAAGCTCTGGTGGCGCGAGGTCTTGGTGCTGGCGCTGAGGCGCTGAGAGTGCGCGCGCAGTGACCAACGGCCGCTGCACCACCTTGCATCTTGCCTCATCGCGCGCCGGTGCCATGCGCGGTAGGTCACGTTGGGGCGCATCGCGCTAGGGCTTGGGGACAACATCGCGCCGAGGAGGAGGAGGAGGTGTGCCATGGGCCACATCGCCCGCCTGGGATAGCAGGGCAGGCAGTGAGCGAGACAGCGCAGGAGCCTCTTCGACGGCGCTGACGAGCTCGGCGATGTAGCCTAGCTAGTCTTTGTAGAGGTCGTTGGCCGGATGATAGCACAGGAGTTCGCGAGCCATGAGCAGTGCAGCCTATGCGTTTGCCGGCCTGCAATGAGCATGAGAAGACGACTAGTGGCCGCATGGAGGGTGGTAGTGACGAATCTTGCTACTCATGAGCCGTAGGACTGGTGGCGGCGTTGGCCGTGGGGAAAGGAGAGTGGTGAGGAGTGTTGTTGCCCACAGGTGCCTTCTGAGCGCCTTTAGCGGCCCGGCGCTCGACACGTACAGCGAGCGTCGGCCATACGAACGACAGAACAGAGGCAGAGCGAACAATGGAAGAGAAGCTTCGACAGGCCCCTACCTGGCACGCCAAATGTTGGATTCAGGGGTCCGCGGACCCAAGAAAGGTTCAAACTCTGGGGCATGTGCGAATAACTCAATCTATCCATCCAACCAACTCGTCGCCCCACGGCCTAGCTCGATGAACAAGGAAGAAGATGGATTCAGCAGTTTACCCAGGTTCGGGCCACCTTGCGGTGTAAGACCCTACTCCTGCTTTGTGGTAGATTTGCCTCATGAGGGGCTGAGTATGAACAAGTACAAGGGATGAACAACCTAGTGAGGTCTGCTCTGGTGAGGGAATGGGTTGAGAGGTTCGGATCGGGGGTCCGTATCCCTCTCTATGGTGTTGGCTAACCTATACTTATAGCGGCCTTGGTCTTCTTCCCCCAAAACATAGGCGGGAAGGGATCCCACAGTGGCCAATTTGAAAGGGGACAAGCAGTACATCTTATCCTGACAAAAGGTGGTCTTTGCCTGCAAAGCTTCTAGCCGCGACTTTGTGGTGGGCTCGGCGATGACATCTTTCCTGCCGTCCTGGTGGTCTTGGTGTCATTGCACTCGAATGGAAACCTTTGCCTGATTCCTCGGGAACCCGCACCTGTGCTTGCCTCCTTAGGACCAAAGAGGAAACTATCCTCTCTACGCCCGTTGGTGCCCGCCTGGCCTTGGTCGTCATGGCTTACATCATCGCAACCTCGTGAGGTTGGGCACTGGCATAGGAATCTCTGCTCCTTAGGAGCAGCCTGCGGAGGAGGCCACTCCCTCACGAGGTCTTGGTGTCGTCCACCTCTCGAGGTTTGGCCCATCGCGAGGGTCTTATCTTAACAGTCTTGTAGATGGACCATACCAGGGTGCTGATGGAGCCATGTCATGGGCCGCAGGCAGGCAAGTCTAGGTACCCTGGTTCCCAGAACGTCAACAAATTTGGACTTTTATTCAATAAGTTTGAAAATCGAAAGTCAAAAGAAAAAGCATGCCCAAGGGACTCGCTCCCTCGCACCTCCGTGTCCCAAATCCTCTCCCAACTCGTTATGTGTAATCCAAGATAACAGCTAGCCTCAGTTAGTGATCTAAACACTCTTATATATCTTTATGGAGGGATCACTGATTATAGTTGTATTTATTGACTGATATACAACGTACAAATAGCTTCAAATATTGGTTGTCATATGGAGCTTATCCAAGAATAGAGAGATGGCAAATATGACATACAAATGATGTTTATCATTGGATCTCATCCTATTTCACAAGACTCTGTCACATGTAATATTTTAAAGATGTTAGAGCACTCTAGTAACTACCTCGTTTTAGGGTAGTAAACTCTCGCTTTCTTTCGCTTTAAACCAAACCCAATATCCAGGATAATAAAATTTACCCAATTATCCTGGAAACCCAGCTTTAGCATGATCTCCTTTAAAAAAAGGCCATTCAACCTTATTGCAAGATTTATGCATATCAAGTTTGATTGCATGCAAGCCATCTTTCTCTTACCTTTTATTTTAGTAAAACAATCACAAGCCACTAAAACACAAGTCCATTGTTGTGTTATGTTGGCCAACGGGCATATCAAAGTCTCACCTCAATGCCTTGTTTGTTCTTTTGGTCCAGAAGATACAAAGCATGTGTTATCTATCTATTACAAAGAGATATTTGGAGAAGGTTGGGTTTGGACGAAATAATCATGAGAGCATGTGAATTCGATCATGTAGACGAGGCGATCCTGAGTACTTACTTCTTATGCCTGAGCAGGATTTATGTTCTGTGGAGATTTTGAACACTCGAGAGATGATCAACATCACTACCTAGTATCTGCGGTGGGAAGGACGTAAACATATCCATGAGCAAACAACCCAGAGCGCCTCTCAGATTTCTAGGATTCGAGCACTTACAACGAATTTTGTTATTGTTCCTCTCCAAGAGCTACAATAAAAAGATGGGGTTGGAGTCCTCCTCCTGTGGATTTTCTAAAGCTCAATGTTGACGCATCTTTTGTTGGAAATATTCCCTAGAGGTAATAATATATTAGTTATTATCATATTTCTCTATTCATGATAATCGTTTATTATCCATGCTAGAATTGTATTGATCGGAAACTCAGATACTTGTGTGGATACATAGACAACAACTTATCCCTAGTGAGCTTCTACTAGACTAGCTCGTTGATCAAAGATGGCTATATATTCATAGCCATAGACATGAGTTGTCATTTGATAACAAGATCACATCATTAGGAGAATGATGTGATGGACAAGACCCAAATTATAAACGTAGCATATGATCGTGTCAAGTTTATTGCTATCGTTTTCTCCATGTCAAGTATATGTTCCTATGACCATGATATCATGCAACTCACTAACACTGGAGGACTACCTTTTGTGTTCCAAACGTCGCAACGTAACTGGGTGATTATAAAGGTGCTCTACAAGTATCTCCGAGGGTGTACGTTGAGTTGGCATGGATCAAGACTGGGATTTGTCACTCCGTATGACAGAGAGGTATCTCAGGGCCCACTCGGTAATACAACATCACAATGAGCTTGCAAGCAATGTGAACAATGAGTTAGTCACGGGATCTTGTATTACGGAATGAGTAAAGAGACTTGCAGGTAACGAGATTGAACTAGGTATGGAGATATCAACGATTGAATCTCGGGCAACTAACATACTGATAGACAAAGTGAACTACATACATGATTAGCTGAATCCTTGGCATCGAGGTTCGGCTGATAAGATCATCATAGAATATGTAGGAACCAATATGGGCATCCAGGTCCCGCTGTTCTTTATTGACCATAGAGGTGTCTCGGTCATGTCTGCATAGTTCTCAAACCCGCAGGGTCTACACACTTAACGTTTGGTGACGATATAAGTATAGTTGAGTCGTTATGGTGGTTATCGATGGTTGTTAAGAGTCCCAGATGAGACCCCGGACGTGATGAGGAACTCCGGAATGGTCCGGAGGTGAAGATTGATATTTTGGACGAAGGGTATTGGAGTCTAGAATTGTTTCGGGGGTACCGGGTGATGACCAGCATGACCGAAAGGGGTTTTGGTGGGCCCCGGCAAGTGTTGGGGGGCCTCATGGGCCAAGGGGAGGGGGAAAACCAGCCCACTAAGGGGTTGTGCTCTCCCCTCACCCCATCTCACATAAACAGAAGGGGTGGGGCGCTCCCCTAGGGCAGCCACCCCCTTTGCCTTGGGGGTCATGGCTCCCGGGAGGAGGCGCATCAAAACCCATCTAGGGTTTCCCCTGCTGGCCGCCCCCCCTAGGGAACCCTAGGGTGCCCCCTCCTCCTCCCTCCCCCCTATATACAGAGGGGTAGAGGGAGGGCAGACGCATCCATCTATGCCACGGCACTGCCCTCCCTCTCCCTCGTAGTCCTTCTTCTCCGTGAGGCTTGGCGAAGCCCTGCTGAGATTCCTCCACCACCACTGCCGCCACGCCATCGTGATGTTGGAGGACTTGAGCTACTACTTCACCATCGCTCACTGGATCGAGGAGGTGAAGGCGTCATCATGTCATACGTGTGTTGAACACGGAGGTGTCGTCCGTTCATCACTAGATCCGGAGTTCGCGAGACGGATCGTGATTGGATCGCGAAGACGTTTGACTACATCAACATCATTTATTAACTCTTCCACCTAGCGATCTACAAGGATATGTAGATGCAATATCTCCTCTCGTAGATGTTCATCTCCTAGATTGATCTTGGTGAGCGTAGGAATTTTTTTGTTTCCCATGCAACGTTCCCCAATAGTGGCATCATGAGCTTGGTCTATGCGTGGATGAGATCACGAGTAGAACACAAAGGAGTTTGTGGGTGTTGATATTCAGATTGCTTCCTCCCTTGGTCTTTTCTTTGTTCGGCGGTATTGTGGGATGAAGCGGGCCGGACCAACTTTACAAGTCCATGTACATGAGACCGGTTCCATCGACTAACATGTGACTTTGTTGCATAAAGATGGCTGGAAGGTGTTTGTCTCTCCCAGCTTAGTTGAAACGGATTTGACAAAGGTGGTCCTTGTTGAAGTTTAAATAGCAACTTTCATATCACCATTGTGGCTTTGCGTACGTAAGAATCGTTCTTGCTAGATACCCATAGCAACCACATAAAACATGCAACAACAATTAGAGGACCTTTAACTTGCTTTTGCAGGGTATGTTGTGATATGATATGGCCAAAGACATGATGAAATATATTTGATGTATGAGATGATCTTGTTTGTAATATGTAGGATCGAAAGTATGTCTAGAGGGGGGGTGATTAGACTACTTGACAAAATAAAAACTTAACCTTTTCCCAATTTTAGTTCTTGCTAGTTCTTAGCACAAGTCAAGCAATCATGATACAATTCAAGCAAGCATGCAATAAGTATATAAGCAGCAGAAAGTAAAGCATGCAACTTGCAAGAAAGTAAAGGGAGGGGATTGGAGAGAACAAACACAATTGGAGACACAGATGTTTTTGTCATGGTTCTGATAAGTGGTGCTATCATACATCCAGTTGATGGAGACTTCAACCAACGAAGGGTAACGATTGCGCGAGTCCACGGAGGGCTCCACCCACGAAGGTTCCACGAAGAATCAACCTTGTCTATCGCACCATGGCCATCGCCCACGAAGGACTTGCCTCACTAGGGTAGATCTTCACAAAGTAGGCGATCTCCTTGCCCTTACAAACTCCTTGGTTCAACTCCACAATCTGGTCGGAGGCTCCCAAGTGACACCTAACCAATCTAGGAGACGCCACTCTCCAAAAGGTAATACATGGTGTGTTGTTGATGAACTCCTTGCTCTTGTGCTTCAAATGATAGTCTCCCCAACACTCAACTCTCTTTCATAGGATTGGATTTTGTGGAAAGAGGCTTTGAGTGGAAAGCAACTTGGGGAAGGCTAGAGATCAAGATTCATATGGTAGGAATGGAATATCTTGGTCTCAACACATGAGTAGGTGGCTCTCTCTCAGAAAATGAGTAGTGGAAGTGTAGGCACATTCTGATGGCTTTCCTCATGAATGAGGAGAGGGTGGAGGGGTATATATAGCCTCCACACAAAATCTAACCATTACACACAATATACCAAACTCGGTGGGACCGAACAATAAACTCGGTCAGACTGATTCAGTGCATTATACGACCATTAGGAATTTTGGTGGGACTGACATATCAACTCGGTGGGACCGTTATCATTAGGGTTAGGTCATAACGTAATCTCGGTTTGACCGATTACACAAACTCGGTGGGATCGATTTGGTAATTATCTAACCAGAGAGTTGGTCAGGCAAACTCGGTGGGACCGATTCAGTCGTCTCAATGGGACCGAAGCGTTACGAAAAGGAAATAGGGAGTTTACATTGCAGACTCGGTGGGGCCGATCTCTCATCTCGGTTTCATCAAAACGTTATGAAGGGAAACAGAGAGTTTACAATCCCATCTCGGTGAGACTGAGATCCCTATCGGTGAGACCGAAAAGACTAGGGTTTCTGTAAGTGGCTATGTCAAATTAACTCGGTGGCGCAGGATGAATCAAATCGGTGGGGCCGAGTTTGACTTTTGGTTTGGGACATATGTGGATATGAGCAAGTGGTTGAGGGCTTTGGAGCATATCACTAAGCATCATGAGAGCAAGCAAGCCATTAAGCAACACCTCATCCCCTTTTAATAGTATTGGCTTTCCTATAGACTCAATGTGATCTTCGATCACTAAAAGTAAAATGAAGAGTCTTGAGCTTTAGAGCTTGAGCCAATCCTTTGTCCTTAGCATTTTGAGGCGTCCACAATCCTAATCCATGCCATGCCAATCATTGAACTTTCCTGAAATATTTATCTTGAAATGGCATTAGTTCGATGAGAAACCACCCAGGGATAGTTGCACTTCCAATCTCCCCCTTTTTGGTAATTGATGCCAACATATAGATCAAAGCTTTAACAAATGGTGATAATATTGAAATACATTGTCGCTTTGAGAAGTATGTGAAAAGCAAGAGCTCCCCATAAATTTGTGCATTATTTAAAATTTGCTTTGGACTGCAAATGCACAATGTGTTAGGATCATGGGTCACTCTACCATGTCACGTACATCTTGGTGGAGCGCTCAAAATAATAACAATAAGAACATGCACTCATCACCAAGCAAAGTGAATGATCATAAATGAATATAAGGGATAGTATCATTCAAGCACACATTAAGGTAGTATATGATCAACCACATGATCATCCAAGTATCTCACACAGAAACATAATGTAGCAAGCAGGCATACAATAAAGTTCAAGCAAATAAATTTCAAGCGAGACAAAAAAGCAACACTCTCTTTCTCAAAGGCTATGATCTATACATATTTCTCCCCCTTTGGCAACAAGTTACCAACAAGTTCAAATATGCATAGTGATATGCGTCTCTCTCAGGCTTGGTCTCCATGAGGCGGTGTGGAGACGACTCCGCGGACGAAGGCTTTTGTAGATGTAGCTAGAGCTGCTGGAGTGGGTGCTGGAGGTGGTACTGAATCTGTGGCTGCTAGAGCAGATGTAGTGGCTCTAGTGTCTGGAATAGGCTCTGTAGCAGACCTCTGACCTTTGGGCACTCCAGTGAAAGCATCTGTAGTAGCATTGCCCTTCTTCTCCTCTACTTCCTCCTAGAGTTGCTCAACAACTGACTAAATCTCAATAACTTTGACATCAAGATCATAAAATTTTCTGCTCTATGATTCTCTCCAAACTCTCCTGATTCTGAGTTAGTGTGGCCAAGCCCTGCTCAATCCTCAAGGTGGATTGGATAAGATATCCAAGTTGATCTTGTTTGATTTTGAGGAACACCTGAGATGCCTCTTCAACACTTGGCATGTTTGCAGCTTTCTCTGCCCTTGCCTTCTCTCTCTTCTCATGTGCTTGCACAGATGAAGGATCATTCTCATCCATGACCATAGTGTTTTCTTCAAACTCTGGTCTGAGAGGTAGATGCTCCTTGTCCAACAAATAGGCATGTGCCCATCTTGGAGTTGATGAGCACCTGAATATGTGGAGCATACCCACAAGACCTCTTCTGATCTGCAGCTGTCCTCTTGATTGTTTCCACAATCAGACTCGTCACCTAGAACTTCTGATGGACATCAAATATATGCAGCAAGTTGATTGAGTGTCCTCTTATCATTCTATGATCTCCAGATTTTGGCAAAAGAGTGTGCCTCAGAATAGTGTTGATAGTTGGCAGTCCTGACAACAAGTGCTTCACTGATCCAAACTTGTGAGTTTCTAGATCTTCATCTGGAATTTCCTTGTACATGTTGGCCATAGAGTTGTGGTCTTTCTTCTTCTTGGCATACACATCCAAGTCATCCTCATGAGCTTCTGGGGCATTAATCAATTTAGCCCATTCATCAACTGTAGACTGGTACCTTATACCCTCTGACATCCATACAATTCTACCATCTAGATAGAAGTGAGCAGTGGAATAGAATTGAATGATCAGCTCATCATTCCACTTGGTATGCTTCTGGCCAACAAATGTGTCAACTTCACAAGCCTTGAAGCTATCAAGCACACTTGGGAAATGATCTTCATTTTCTTTCATATATGTCTAATCAATCCATCTCATGTCACATACTATGGGCTTCTTGTCAAGCAAAACAACTTCATAGAAGTCCTGTTGTTCCTTAGTGTGAAACCTGTAATCCACAGCAGTTCTTCTCCTTACAACATATGGATCAGACTCTCTCCAGAGTCTCAGTCCTGCATCCTTCCTGAGTTTCCTATCCTCTGCCACAGGATGTGTGCCATTGTGGTCTGGAATCTTAGGTTTCACCTTCCTTAACACTTGGGCTTCAGCTTCTTCTTCTTCAACTTCAGGCACTGGGGCCTTGTTCTTTTCCTCAGCAGAGATATTTCTTGTATTCCTCTTGGGTGCATACTTGGTGGCTGGAGCAGCAGCTTTGGGAGCAAGTTTGGGCTTAGGAGCAGCCCCTGACTTAATTACATCTCTCATTAGCTTTTGTGCCTTAGGTGCTGGAGCATCATCCTCTTCCTCTTCTTCATCAGATCTCATCATTGAGGGCTTGCCAATAATCCTGGAAGTGGTCTTCTTGACCCTCTCTTTCCTCTTCTTCTCAGCTACAATTGGTTCTTTGGGTTCATATCCCAAAGTTTCTTGAGTGGATGCTCTAGGCTTTGACATTGGAACTCTTCTTGCAGGTGCCTTCCTATTCAACCCTGGCTTGGTTGAAGCAGCAGTGCCAAATTCCTTCTTTACCACTTCTTAGAAGTGGCCTCATCCTCAGCTGCAACATAGTCTTCATCCTCTGAATCTTAAGTTCTCTTCTTTCTTGCTCTAGTAGCTTCCTTGGGCAAGTTACTAGGTGTGCTCCTGCTGCCCTCACTCAACTGCTCTTGTTGTTCAAATCTGTTCTGGTTGTCACTCTGGTCAGACATCTTGCAGGCAAACTATCAACAGACGATATGAATAGGTTATAGATGAGGTAGAGTAGATAAGCATCACAAAGTACAGAGGTTTTGCAAAACAAATGAGTCCAAAATCTTAGTTTTAGTTCTCTACAGAAGTGATCTCAGAGCTACCGAATTGACAAACTCGGTGATACTGAAGCAACACTTGGAACCTAAACTAGTGAACTCGGTCAGACCGAGTCATAGTTTGGTGGCACCGAGCTTGCTAGGGTTTCATAGAATCCTGAACTCGGTCACACCGATTTGCAGTTTTCGGTCAGACCGAAAAGTGCAAGTGCAATGGCCTAAGCCGAATCGGTGAGACCGATTTCTACGATTCGGTCGGTCCAAGATGAGTTCTGCGGAGAGCTAACCCTAAATTTTTTGAAACAAACTAGGTCTAAGGAGGATTTGGCTGGATAGATTAATCTCATTCGTGCCAAGATTCATGGCATTGTTCTTGTGCTTGGAATCGGAGTAAAAATGATAGCACAAGGGGTCGAACACTTACCCTAGAACAGCGAGTGTTTGCTACAGCGGCGATGGTGGAGCAGAATCCATCGACGACAGCTGAATGCAACCACGGGAGGTCGTTGGCAGCGAGGAGATGATCCGGAGACCCGAGGCGGCAGAGCGGGCCATGCGCGGGCTGAGAGGATTTGAAGTAATTTCCAAAATCTCACCCGTGGGTATATATATCCCGACCCTATTGGTGTGATCGAGTGGAACAACTCGGTGGCACCGAGATTGCAGAACCGCAAGCGGTTGCTGCAACTTGGTGTGACCGAAGTGTTCAAATCGGTTGCACCAAAATGAAAACCTAGATCAACTTAGTGAACCCGGTTCGACCGAAGTGGATGTCTCGTTCAGACCGAAATGCACAAAGAGGTTTTCGAAGTTTAAGTCTATGACGAATCAGGGACTCCGAGTGCTCCTCACACAGAGTGGTTCGAATCTGACTTGATCAAACTTTGTGGTGTAGCATGAATAGAGTTTGAGATGAGAAAAGCATAGATAGCTAGAGAAGGTTCTTAGGCATTCTTGTCCATCCACTTGGCAAAAGAGAAAAAAGCCAAACAAGTAAAACTACAAGTAGATGTCCTTGAATGAGTAAAATATGCAAACGACATGCTCACACAATGAAATGGCAAATGAAATATGTGACAAAGCATGCACAATCAATTCTAGCATCTATCAAGCAATTGGCGATGACTAGGTCATCTATATATGAGTATATTGAATTAGGAGTCAAATGAGAACATTTGATCATAGGTCATACTCATCGTTTAAGCACAAGTGGGGTTACCACTTTTACATAAAGCATTGTTGTGTTCACACCATTTGAGTTGCTTTTGCTCAATTATAAAGCTCCCCCTAGATGTGAGATCACCCCTAAGAGGGATGAACTAACCTTGGGTTTTGTCGATGATGACTTCATGTAGGTGTTGAAGATGTGGATTCTCAATGTTGTTGTAGATCATTCGGAGCAATCCATTGGAGTGAGTTGCACTTTCAATACCTACACGGGTTAGTTCACAAGGAACAAACAAGGATATCCATAGACATAGAGTGAAGCACACACAAGATGATGTCCATGAAAGCATTAGGTTACCTTGTCCCTTGTCTTACCAACAAGAGGGTTTGTGAGTCCTTTAACTAGTGCATGATATGAAGGTTGTTTGCACTTTTCCTTGCCAAAATGATATGAGTGAAGTTTGTTGGCGGAATCACCCTCAAGAACTCTCTAGTTCTTCTTCTTTGGGATCCACATCATCTTGATCGAAATCCTTGGAGTTGTAGTCATACTTGATGAAGTAGAACTTGATGTAGTCTTGGGAACCCACTTGACCAAGGCCTTGGGAGCTTCTTGAAATGCATCAATCTCTTCTTGAAGCTTGTCCTTGCCTTTTAGCCTGTGGTCTTGTGGTCGAAGATCATCTTGAGCTTGTGTCCCTTGGAAAGAAGTAGCATCATACTTCTATTATTGAGGAACAAACTTCATCTTGGGGTATTGATCTTCTTTCCAATCAGCTCCATTGGCATTGAACTTTTGTTCAAAACCAACACATCGATTCTTCCGATGCCTTCCTTGCTTGCGTACAATTTCCTCGAATTTTTTACTCTCGACAAGACTCTTGTAGACACCTTTCTCTATAATTCCCTTCAATAAGCTATTTTCTTTCTCAAGTGTAACTTGGCTAAGAGAATCATTAGTGGAATCAAGAGAACTACTAGAAGCAACAATATTGGATTTAGCATCATTATTGTTACTACTAGAATAATTACTACTAGAATAAGAATCTTTCTTACTCTTGTTGATAGATTTTACTTGAGGATGTAAGTAGATAAGAGTAAACTCTTGGCATTGTAAGAAGAACTTTTCTTGCGAAGGTCATCATTGATTGCCTTTAAAAACTCATGCTCTTGCTCAAGATTGAGCTTTTCAAAGCATAACTTCTCATGAGTCTTTAACAGTTCTTGATGATCTTCCAAGGTAGTTTCATGAGCTAACTTAAGAGTGTTTAGTTCTTTAGTTAGATGCTCAATCTTCTCTTATCATTATCATTCGTTTTATCTTGATAAATTGACTTTTCATCATAGTTTTCATAACTAGATTTGTCAACAAGTAAATCATCATCACCTAACAAGTCATCTTCATCACTATTGAAATCAACATACCCGGGGTGTGATACCTTTGGGCCTTTAGCCATGAAGCGTCTTCCAATTCCTTCATTTGGTGAGTCAAATATGTCGTAGGAGTTGGTTGACACAAGTTCTAGCCCAGCAACACCTTCATCTTGAGTATATTTGGAGTCGGAGTGATAGCTTCTCTTGGAGTGATGGTCGGAGTCGGAGTAGGATACCCATTCACCAACATGAGCTTGATGTCTTTGCTTTGTGTAGCTCTTTGGTGATTTGTCCTTCCTTTCTGAATCCTTGCTTCTCCGAGAGGCTCTTCGTTCATAATGATCATCTCTACTCCTTCTCTCTTTTGGTGGTGATTCTTCTCTTCGACTTCTTCTTTTAGGTGAGTCTTCTCTTCTTTTGTATGGAGCCGTACACTCATTGGAGTAGCATCCGGGTCTTCCACAATTGTAGCAGTTACGTTCATGACTCGAAGATCTTTTGTCATTGTAGGACCTTGACTTGGAATTATTTCCTTGATTCTACTCTTGTAGAACTTGTTGAAGTTTTTCACCATTAGGCTCAATTCCTCATTGAAGGCTTGTTTCTCACTTGATGATGTAGGAGCATCACATGAGGCTTTGTAAGCACCACTTGACTTGTTGTGAAGGTCTTCCTTATCCTTGAGTGACATCTCATGAGCAACAATTCTTCCAATGACTTCCGTTGGATTGAGATCTTTGTAATTTGGCATCATTTGGATCAATGTGCACACGGTATCATATTTTCCATCCAAGGCTCTTAGGATCTTCTTGATGATGAATTTACCGGTCATCTCTTCACTTCCTAAGCCGGCAATCTCATTTGTGATGAGAGCAAGCCTAGAGTACATTTTAGCGACACCTTCACCATCCTTCATTTTGAACTTGTCAAGTTGACTTTGAAGCACATCCAATTTGGATTACTTGACGGAGTCAGTACCTTCGTGCATATCGATCAAAGCATCCCAAATTTCCTTTCCATTATCAAGGCGGCTGATTTTGTTGAATTCTTCGGGGCACAATCTGTTGAAGAGGATATCACAAGCTTGAGCATTGTATCGCAGCATCTTCAACTCTTCCGCGGTAGCTTCACGGTTCAGTTCTCTTCCATCGAAGAATTCATCTTGCAAGCCAATACAAACAATAGCCCAAACGGCAGGGTTATGTCCAAGAATATGCATTTTCATCTTATGCTTCCAAATGGCAAAGTTAGTACCATCAAAGTAAGGACCTCTACGGTGGTAATTTCCCTCGCTAGACGCCATACTCTCCTAGGTTGTGAAACCAAGGCTATGATCACCAAAAGGTATGGAAATCAAGGCAAATGGAGACCAAAGCTCTGATACCAATTGTAGGATCGAAAGTATGTCTAGAGGGGGGTGATTAGACTACTTAACCAAATAAAAACTTAACCTTTTCCCAATTTTAGTTCTTGAGAATTTTTAGCAACTTAGCACAAGTTGAGCGATCATGATACAATTCAAGTAAGCATGCAATGAGCATATAAGCAGCGGAAAGTAAAGCATGCAACTTGCAAGAAAGTAAAGGGAGGGGATTGGAGAGATCAAACAAAATTGGAGACACGGATGTTTTTGTCATGGTTCTGATAGGTGGTGCTATCATACATCCACGTTGATGGAGACTTCAACCCATGAAGGGTAACGGCTGCGCGAGTCCATAGAGGTCTCCACCCACGAAGGGTCCACGAAGAAGCAACCTTGTCTATCCCACCATGGCCATCGCCCATGAAGGACTTGCCTCAGTAGGGTAGATCTTCACGAAGTATGCGAACTCCTTGCCCTTACAAACTCCTTGGTTCAACTCCACAATCTTGTCGGAGGCTCCCAAGTGACACCTAACCAATCTAGGAGACACCACTCTCCAAAAGGTAATAGATGGTGTGTTCTTGATGAACTCCTTGCTCTTTTGCTTCAAATGATAGTCTCCCCAACACTCAACTCTCTTTCATAGGATTGGATTTTGTGGAAAGAGGCTTTGAGTGGAAAGCAACTTGGGTAAGGCTAGAGATCAAGATTCATATGGTAGGAATGGAATGTCTTGGTCTCAACACATGAGTAGGTGGCTCTCTCTCAGAAAATGAGTAGTGAAAGTGTAGGCACGTTCTGATGGCTTTCCTCACGAATGAGGAGAGGGTGGAGGGGGTATATATAGCCTTCACACAAAATCTAACTGTTACACACAATATACCAAACTCGGTGGGACTGAATAATAAAACTCGGCCATACCGATTCAGTGCATTATGTGACTGTTAGAAATTTCGGTGGGACAGACATGTCAACTCGATGGGAATGATATCATTGGGGTTAGGGCATAACGTAATCTCGGTTTGACCGATTACACAAACTCGGTGGGATCGACTTTGGTAATTAGCAAACCAAAGAGTTGGTCAGGTAAACTCGGTTGGACCGATTCGCTCGTCTTGGTGGGACCGAAGCATTACAAAAAGGAAATAGAGAGTTTACATTGCAGACTCGGTGGGACCGATCGCTCATCTTGGTTTGACCGAAACGTTACGAAGGGGAACTGAGAGTTTACAATCCCATCTCAGTGAGACCGAGATCCCTATCGGTGAGACCGAAAAGACTAGGGTTTCTGGCAGTTGCTATGTCAAATGAACTCGGTGGCGCGAGATGAATCAAATCGGTGGGGCCGAGTTTGACTTTTGGTTTGGGACATATGTGGATATGAGAAAGTGGTTGAGGGCTTTGGAGCATATCACTAACCATCATGAGAGCAAGCAAGCTATTAAGCAACACCTCATCCCCTTTTAATAGTATTGGCTTTCCTATAGACTCAATGTGATCTTGGATCACTAAAAGTAAAATTAAGAGTCTTGAGCTTTAGAGCTTGAGCCAATCCTTTGTCCTTAGCATTTTGAGGGGTCCACAATCCTAATCCATGCCATGCCAATCATTGAACTTTCTTAAAATATTTATCTTGAAATGGCAATAGTTCAATGAGCTATATGTTGTTGGTCATTACTGTTGGGGATGTAACTATTTGTGTAAGCCACCCAGGAGGGTCCGGGTTACGCAAAGAGGACTCACCAGAGAGAAGCCCAAGACCAAAGTATGAAGATGGCGGTTCATAGAGAGCTTAAGGACCGCAGGCGACTTAAGGCCCGTTGTAATAAACCGCTGTAATAATATTACTTGTATCATAAGATAGATTTAACTAGTCACCGAGCTGGATATTGTTTATAAGCCGGCCGGGACTCTCTAAGCCGCAGGGCGTCGACCCGTGTATATAAAGGGAAGACCCGCTGGTGGCTTAGGGCAAAAAACAACTCATCGAGACCCAGGCATAGCGTATCTCGCTCCCTGGTCATCGAAACATCAATACCAACCCAACTAGACGTAGGCCTTACCTTCACCATAAGGGGCCGAACTAGTATAAAACCTCTTGTGTCCTTTGTCCCGATTAACCCCTTCAAGCTTCCTAGTTGCGATGGCTCCACAACTAAGTCCTTTCACGAGGACATCTGGCGTGACAATTCCACGACAGTTGGCGCCCACCGTGGGGCAAGCGCACGGTGGATTTGAGTTCTTGAAGGGCAGCTTCGAAGGGCTCAAGGGATACGTAGTGGGCCAGATGACCAAGAGTCGTCGCGGCAAGATCTACATCAACGACGAAGGCTGGGGCCCCGACGCCGGCTCAATTGAGTACGGGTACCGGGTCCCCTTCGGAGGGATCCACGTCTTCATCGGCCGGATCAGTGAGCCGGGGCCTGAGCCGGACAACTGCACTGACCTCGTCGAGACGGCTCAGCGTGCGAAACCCGCCCAAGTTCCAACCGGCATGAAGCGTGTCTTTGTGGGCTGTGTCCACGGAGAAGAATTTTCTGAAGGTCCTGAAGATGGTGGTGAGATGGCCGTCTACTCTGACGGTGATTCATCTACTGGTTCAACAGATTCTTTGTATCAAGTTCAAGATGGTGCGCTCGGGGGCTGTTCCGATGGCCTTAGTATTCCGTACCTCTGTGAGTCGCCGAATTGGGCAGGAGTCTTTATGGCTTGGACTCAACCCGGACAAAACTCTACAGCCGCGGCCGCAATTACTTCCGGGTTAGGAGCAGCCGGGGCAGGAGGCCCTGCGCGCCCGCCGGCTCAAGTACTGATAGACCTCATGGACAATCTTACGACCCTGTTAACCGCCACGGTTATCTCTGCAAACAAAGATGAGCATGACACCGAGGTAGCACGGGTACATGAGGAGATAGCTCAGGCCAAGGAGGCCTTAGGAGCTGAGGATACTAGGCTAGCTACGGAGCGGGCGGCTCTTGACGCCCGGGCACAGCGGTTGCAGTCAGAGGCTTACTAGCTCATGATGAGTTTAAATGCGTCCAATGAGGTAATGAGGAGGAGACACCAGAAGACTCAATCCCGGTTGCCTCTAAATTATGAACCGAGGGTTCTTTTTGCTACACCCGGAGCCGGCCCAAGTAACCCGCCCGATGCTAATCAGTTTATGACATCCGGAGCGGGAGGACCGGCTCAGCATCGGGAGATGCCACCTCCTCATATGAGCATGGCGTCGCCGCTTTATGTGCCGGTACTGGAGGGTCACTTTTCCAACCCCATGGAGAACTTAATTGTGGCGTCAGCGCGCCTGGCGGCTCTTCCAGTGGACGGTGATGATCCAACAGCAGTGGAGACCCGGAGGATCAGGGAACTTGTCCAGACGGCCCTGGCTCAGCAGGAGACCTACTCTTACAGCCGGGATAGGATTCATTCAACCCCTCCGCCTTGGTTAGCACCGCCACGTCAGAACCGGAGCCCAAGTTACAACAGGCACATGGAGTCTGAAGCTTTATCAAGCAATGCCCAACACCGTAACCAGCATGGTGGCTATAACCCGGTGCAAGACCGAGTACGTCAGGAGAACGAGCGGGCGGCTCAACAGGCGGTTCAGCTGGCGGCTCATCAGGATATCCCAGAGTATCCAACGACTTCTTTTGAGTTGGGGGTAGCCACTAGAACCGGTGGAGTTCCTTGTTTGATACCGGCTTTGTGCAACGTTTGCCTGCCTAAGGACTTCAAGGGGCCTCGAAAGGTGCCGAATTACACGGCCGACTTACAGCCCAGAGCGTGGATTGAGAGTTATGAGATGGCCATGGAATTGTTGGAGGTCAGTGATGCAGCAATGGCTAAATACTTTACCATGATGTTAGATGGAACGGCCCGGTCTTGGCTAAAAGGTTTACCTCCGAATTCCATTGGTTCGTGGGAAGAGTTAAAAGCCCATTTCCCAGTACTTCAAGGACACCTGTAAGCAATCTATGTCAATCGTGGACCTGACGAGTTGTAATCAGGGGGAGGGTGAATCCACCACCCATTGGGTACGCCGAGTCAAGGAGATAATTCACTCATCTGATAAGATGGATGCCGGCTCTGCAGTCCTCATGTTGGAGAAAAATTGCAACTTTGAGCCGCTGAGGCAGAAATTGGGACGCCTTAAGCGTGACTGCACCGATATGGGAACTCTGATGGCGGCTTTAGTCAAATACGCTGATTCTGATAATACCAAGGACCATGCGTCTGACGATGAGAAGACAGGGAAGGGTAAAAGGAATGGTAATGGAAAGGGTCAACAGCACAACCCGGGGAATCAAGGTGGCAATAAGCGTAAGGCGGACGGCAGCCCGGAGGTTGTGGCTAATGCAAGTACACAGGGTAACAATCAGAGACGTAAGGGTAAGTGGCCTCGAAACGGCGTGTCAGGTCCATCTCTTGAGCAGCTACTCAACGAGCCCTGTCCGAAACACGGAACCCCGGAGCACCCCGCTACGCACCTGTGGAAAGATTGTGCGATCATGAAGGCGTTTAAAAACTCCAATATCTTTGATGGTGGTCATGGACCTAGTGGCGGTTCAGGGGCCGGCGGCTTTCATGGCCTGAGCGGCGGTTCAAATTCCGGTTTTCAGGGACAGCCAGGTGGAAATAATCAGTAGTAATCTGGTCAGGGAGGACAGTAGCAGCAGCAGTCGGGTTACCAGAGCCAACCGAAACAGTTGAGCGGTGGGCAGTACCATGTGTTTACCACCAGCTTATGAAAACGTGACCAGAAGGTTTGTAAGAGGGCTGTAAATTCGGTTGAGCTGGCAGTTCCTCGTTATTTGAGATGGTCAGAGCAACCCATCATTTGGAGCAGAGAGGATCACCCTCCACGCGTTGATAATCCGGGTCAGTTAGCCTTGGTGGTAGCACCTCAGGTTGGTGGATATAAATTCACTAAGGTACTCATGGATGGAGGTAGCAGCATCAATATACTCTATTATTAGACCTTCCAGTGTATGGGGTTGACTGAGAAGAATCTGAGAACATCCAACACTGTTTTCCACGGGGTGGTTCCAGGCAAGTCGGCTTACCTAGTTGGTAAGATTGAATTAGCAGTGGCCTTTGGAGATGAGTATGATTCCAGGGCTGAGAAGCTGACGTTTGAGGTGGTCAAAATCAGGAGTCCATATCACGCTTTATTTGGGCGACCGGCTTATGCCAAATTCATGGCACGGCCGTGTTACGTTTACTTATAGCTCAAGATGTCGGGTTACAAGGGCACCATCACCGTGCATGGGAGTCGAAAGGTGGCTTTGGAATGTGAAGAAGGCGACGCGGCTTATGCTGAAACGGCCTGTGCCGCGGAGGAGCTCAAATTTTATCAAGATAATGTTGACCCGATGGATATGACCTCCCTCAAGAAACCAACTACTGAGCATGACCCGGCGTTGAAATTTAAATCGGCCGCTGAGACAAAGCTTGTTGACTTCACCCTAGGAGACGCCTCTAAACAGTTCAGTATCAGTGCCAATTTGGATCCTAAATAGGAAAGCGCACTCATCGAGTTCATCCGTGAGAACCGGGACATCTTTGCATGGAAACCTTCTGACATGCCGGGTGTACCAAGGGAACTCGCTGAGCACACTCTCAATATTGATCCAAAGTATAAGCCAGTCAGGCAGTTTCTCCGACGATTCAACGAAGAGAGACGGACAACTATTGGGGAAGAGGTGGCTCGGCTCTTAGCGGCCGGGTTTATTGTTGAAGTTTTTCATCCGGAGTGGCTAGCTAACCCGGTGCTGGTGCTCAAGAAGAACGGCACTTGGCGGATGTGTGTGGATTACACGGACTTAAACAAGGCTTGTCCGGCTGATCCCTTTGCTCTCCCCCGTATTGATCAAATCATTGATGCTACGGCGGGTTGTGAACGTTTGAGCTTTTTGGATGCTTACTCTGGTTATCATTAGATCAAGATGGCAGTTAAGGACCAGGAGAAGACAGCTTTTATTACTCCGTTTGGGGCCTTCTGTTATGTATCTATGCCGTTTGGGCTCAAGAGTGCCCAGGCAACTTATCGGCGCTGTGTGCAGAACTGTTTGCACGATCAAATCGGGCGCAATGTTCATGCTTATATGGATGACATCATGGTGAAGTCCAGAGAAAAGGAAACTTTAATATCCGACTTGAGAGAGACCTTTGACAATCTCCTGGTTTACAAGATGATGCTTAACCCGGCCAAGTGTGTGTTTGGTGTACCTGCGGGCAAGCTCTTGGGCTTTCTGGTGTCAAATAGAGGCCTGAAGCTAATCCGGAGAAGATCACGGCGATTACCTCTCTGGCTAAGCTGCCATGTATCAATGATGTTCAGCGCCTGGCGGGACGGGTTGCTGCTTTTCAGTTCATAAGCCGGTTAGGAGAGAAGGCCTTACCGCTGTATCAGATGATGAAGAAAACAGACACTTTTGTCTGGAGCGATGATGCTAATACTGCCTTTAAAGATTTAAAGAGACAGTTATCTGAGCCACCGGTTCTTGCAGATCCCATTGATAAAGAGCCGCTATTGCTATATGTGCCTGCTAACTCATGGGCCGTCAGTGTTGCCATCGTGGTGGAGCGTAAGGAGGCAGGCAAGGAGCATCTGGTTCAACGGCCGATTTACTACATCAGCGAGGTGCTCATTGAGTCTAAGCAAAGGTATCCACATTGGCAGAAGCTGGTTTACGGTGTGTTCATGGCAAACTGGAAGCTGAAGCAGTACTTCCAAAGTCATCCTATAACGGTGGTAAGTTCAGCCCCTCTGGGAGATATCATTCAGAACAGGGAAGCCACAGGACGAATCGCCAAGTGGGCCATTGAGCTTGGGCCTTATGGTTTAAAGTATATGCCCCGTACTGCCATCAAATCTCAGGCCTTGGTGGATTTTATCAATGATTGGACAGAGTTGCAGGCACCTGAGGAGAAGCCAGACAATGCGTATTGGACTATTCACTTTGATGGGTCCAGACAGTTAGAAGGATCAGGGGCTGGAGTTGTCTTAACTTCCCCTCGAGGTGATAAATTTTGTTATGTGCTCCGGCTCATGTTTCCTTGTACTAACAATGCAGCTGAATACGAGGCCTTGCTCCATGGTCTCCGGATGGCTAAAGAGATGAATTTAAGCCGGGTAAGGTGCTTGGGTGACTCAGACCTCGTGGCTCAACAGGTCTCAGGCACATGGGATTCTAAGGATCCCATTATGGCGGCTTATCGCCGAGAAGTCGATGCTGTAGCTGGGTACTTCAAAGGGTATCAGGTGGAGCACATTGACAGAAGGAAGAATGAGGCGGCTGATGCTTTAAGCCGGTTGGGCTCTCAGCGCAAGCCAGTGCCGCCTAACACCTTTCTTGACGTTTTACATAATCCTTCTGCCAAGGTACCTACAGAGGAGGAGCTTGCAGTGCCAGACCCGGAGGCGCAGTTGGTGGCTGCACTTCACGTCATCCCGGATTGGGCATTGCCATATTTTGCTTATATGACCCGGGGAGAGCTGCCTGAGGATGAGACCTTGGCAAGACAAACTGTCAGGCGGTCCAAATCCATGACGATTGTTAACGGCGAGTTACATCATCTCAGTGCCACAGGGGCGTTCCAGCGTTGTGTTTCACCTGCAGAGGGTCAAGAGATACTTCGAGAAATCCATGAAGGAGATTGTGGTCATCATGTCGGTTCAAAGTCTCTGGTGGCCAAGGCTTTCCGTCATTGTTTTTATTGGCTGACGGCTCATGCAGATGCAGAAGATCTTGTTAGCAAATGTGACGGATGTCAAAAATTCTCAAGACGAGCTCATGTGCCGGCTCAGGAATTGAGAATGATTACAATTATTTGGCCATTTGCGGTCTGGGGGCTTGACAAGGTGGGACCTTTTAAAAGGTCTAAGGATAAAAAGACACACCTCCTGGTGGCAGTGGATAAATTTACAAAGTGAATTGAGGCAGAGCCGGTCAGTCAGTGTGACGCGGCCACAGTAGTTCAGTTCATCAAAAAGGTGATCTTTCGTTTTGGTTTTCCACATAGCATCATAACTGATAATGACACTAATCTCTCCAAGGGTGCGATGGAGGAGTTCTGTCAACGGGAACATATCCGGCTTGATGTTTCGGCTGTTGCTCATCCTCAATCCAATGGTCAAGCAGAAAGAGCTAATCAGGAGATTTTAAGGGGTATCAAACCACGGCTTTTGGTCCCTTTACAGCGTACTCCAGGTTGTTGGGTGGAAGAGTTGCCCTCTGTGTTGTGGAGCATCAACACTACGCCTAACAGATCAACGGGTTACACGCCTTTTTTCATGGTTTATGGAGCAGAGGCAGTTCTGCCAAGTGATATCCGGCACGATTCGCCCCGTGTGGCGGCTTACGTTGAGGTTGATAACGAGAAGGCTCGACAGGAGGCTCTGGACTTGTTGGATGAGGAGCGAGACTTGGCAATAGCCTGCTCGGCGATTTACTAGCAAGACCTTCGTTGCTATCACAGCCGCCGGGTTAGAAGCAGAACATTTCAGGAAGGCGATTTAGTGCTCTGGCTCATCCAGGATCAGTCTGATATGCACAAGCTATCCCCTCCGTGGGAAGGACCCTTTGTGGTCAGCAAGAATTTGCACAACGGGTCATACTACCTCATTGATATTCGAGAGCACAAAGACTCAGGTAAATCGGAGGAGGAGACCCGCCGGCCGTGGAATATAGCCCATATTCGGCCTTATTATACTTAAGCCACCGGCTCTTTAGATGTATATATTTTTTCACAATGTACATATTATATAAAGTAATAAAGCAGGACCTCTGTCCTTTTTTCACCCTCAAAAAAGTGTATATGTCTTTTTGACAGGTGGTGGAAACAACCAATAGGGACCGGATCATATCTGAATCCGGCTTTACCTTTGGTCCGGCTTATGATCATATCTGAATCTAGCCATGGTCATTTGGGGGCTTCCTGTTCAAACATAGGTCATATCCGAACCAAAGAGAACATAGCTGTCGATACCCACTTGATCGGCATACTTGCCAAGCCTACTTGGGGGCTTCCTGATCATATCTGAATCATAGCTTAACCCCTTTAGGTCTGACATGGATCGTATACGAATCAGCGTCATTAAACAAATCTTATGGTCACTTGGGGGCTTCCTGTTCAAACATAGGTCGTATTTGAACCAAAGAGAACATAGCCGTCGATACCCACTTTATCGGCATCGCCAAGCCACTGGGGGCTATATGATCGTATCCGAATCTTAGCTTAACCCCTTTGGAACGGTTTACTGATCGTATACGAGAGAAACCTGTAAAGTATTTTAATTATCGTGAAACCTGGTGGAAAGCATTATGAGATGTTTTTTGTCTTGCCGGTTTAATATTCATCGCCCCAGGTCATTAAGTGTCGGGTGAACGTCATATGAGCCGGGAAGATTATCCAAGGATCGCAGGTATGCTATTATGCTTAGGTTTAACACAATATGATCATAAACCAGCCTGTATATCAGACGGTTGGTTTGTGTCCGGGTTATCCATACTTTCTGTGCAGAATAAGGCGAGCAGCATTTAAAACGCCAAAGAAATAAGGCCAGAAATATGCAGCCACGGCGGCTTACGGAAAGTGTTAAGTGGTAAGAGCATGCACGAAGGCATGATGAGCATTGGGAGTTATTTCTACCCTATTACAAGACTCCCCGAGTCTGAATTGATGAAGCATTGTTTTTTGGCCAAACACCTGGCGATTTACTCCTTCGGCGGGCTTGAGGGCTCCAGGTTATCCTTCTCCGCTTCTCCATCGGCTGTTTTTTCCTGGAAAGTTGATGAGGCCCAATCAATGCCGCTCAAAGCTTCAAATTCAGCTTCATCATCTATTAAACCGGCCGGATCTACTTCAGGAGCAAAAGTATGCTTACGAATTGGAGGGATCAAACTGATTTGATCATATGGAGCGTTTGGGATTCTCCGGTTTTCACTCTCATAAGCCGGTGCATACTTGCTAAGATCTGTGTCGTTTCAAATAAGGGTTGCCATGGGACGTATGGCTTTCACACAGGTGTTGAAGTCATGATCGTCAAAGGCAGTGCCGTCCTCCTTCAGACTTGGGTATCCAAGGGCAAGGTCGGCTGGGTCTACTTCTCGGAGCCATGCTTTGGCCCGGCTCAGTGCGGCTATGGCTCCGGCTCTTGAGGACACCCGCCTTAAGTCTTGGATCCGCTGAGGAAGAAAAGCGAGGCTCTTCAATACATCTTGCAGAAGGTGGGGATGTGGAGTTGATAAAGCTACAACGGCCAAGGCGCGTTGTGACCCGGAGTACAGCTGTTCCACTAAGGTGTAAATAGCTTTGAGCTTGATCTGCATGTTTTGCTTCAGATTGGTACTCCTGGAGCCTGTAAGTGCATAAACATAACCATCAGCCGGAGGTAATTAATGCAATATTCATTATAAGGCTACAATGTTTAAATCTATTTCACAATAACTTACCGAAGATGGCTGAGACCATTTGAGATATTTGTTGTTTTAAGTCGGTTAGCTCGGTTGTTGCTTCTGCAAGAGATGCTTCGGCTGTTTCGGCCCGAGTCACCAGGGAAGCCTTTTCACCAGCCCAAGTTTTCTTCTCCGACTCAAATGTCTTCTTTAGTTTCTCATTTTCAGAGACACTGAATTCAAATTTGGAGTTAGCCTTCTGTGTCTCAATTTCTTGAGTTTTCAGACGACTCTTCAGGACCGCAAGCTCTGATTCAAATTGACTTATGGCGGCCTGCATTAACACCAAGTTTTGGTTATTAGGTAACATTAGAGTTTCAAGCACCTTACGAGTAAAGATACTTGACACTTGGGGGATTATCTATGCTGAAGAATTTTTACCTTATATTACCGGGTCACATATATTAAAGTCTCAAGCACCTTACAAGTAAAGATACTTGACACTTGGGGCTAATGTATGTTGCAAAATTTAAAAAGCCTTAGGTTATAACCGGGTTAATTTAATTCTTCTTGAGCCGGATAAGTTAACAGGTACAATAGATTTCTGAAGTCTACAGCATATTTGCTCAAATAAGCAATAGACTTGGGGGCTGGTACAGTATGTAAGATTCAGGTAAATAGTATAAGTAATACCTCAGATTTGTGTTGTATTTGTTTCACCATGTCAATTTCCAGGTCACGGCTATTATGCACTTGATTCAGATAGCCCGAGACTATATCACCAATGCTTAAGTGCGTATAATTAGTAATGTCCTGCTTGGCCTGTCGGCGTTGGGCAAATTCTTCCTTGGCACTACATTTGGCAAGGACGGTAGGCCGTCCTGGTTCAACAAACTGAGACTTCACAATCTCAACTTCCGGTTCATTTGTTTTGACCGGGCTAGGAGTTTCCGGGTCACTTGTGTGGAGTGTATCTTCAGCAGGTGGATCAGAAGTTGGTATTGGAATATCAAAAGCCAGGTCTGGCGGTGGCTGATGGGCAGAGCTGTCTGGAGCAGATGTATTAATCACCGGGTTAGCTACGACCGGTTCTTCGGATGGCTTATTCTTCTTTGCCCGTTTACTGGGCTTCACTTGCATGCTGTTAACAAAAGTAGAAGGATGAATATGCAAGTATAGGTAAAGTAAAAGTGCATAAGGTTACATTACCCGGGAGCAATTTTGAAAGTCGACATGTTTGACTGCATGGATTCACCGGAAGAAGGAGAAGTATCCTGATAATTGGAGTCGGACGAATTAAGAGGATGACGGATTAAGCCCGCTAAAGGTAAAACAAAACGTAAGTCAGAGATGACCTCAGTCCGACGTTTCCTAGTCACGTCAGGTAAGCCGGAGGAAAGTTCTGCATCCTTGTTGTTTCGGGTCTGCCTCCGGTTCTCAAGCTGTTGTTGCTTCAAAAGAAATTGAGGATCTTGATAAGCAAGTGCATGTGAAAATCTTACTTTCCGGGTCACCCTTCGGATCTTTTGCTTTGGCAAAGGCTCTGAGTCGGAGGAGATTATAGTTACCTCTTCATTGGCTTCTTAACTGTTCCCCGTATCCTCCTGAAGGGATGAAATGTCAGACAGGTGATAAGAAGGGACTTAGAAAATTTAAAGATTACCTCTTCCTCATCCGAAGAGCTATCCTCCAATCTGAGTAAGTCGGAGGCGCTGGGTTTCTTCTTCTTTGAGGTTTCTACCTTGGCGGCTTTCCTCTCAGCTTTCTTGGTCGTCCTGGCCTGTTTGGCAGCTTCATGGTCATATTTGACCTTCCAGAAGTCATCACCGGCCTGTGGAAAAAGTTAAAGAATTATGAGTATCAAGAAAGGTATAATATATCCGCAAACATTTGTTATGATTGATAACTTACCGCAGGGGCCGGGTTATTCTTGCAAAATGGAAGTAAGCCGAAGGCGTTGCTCGTCACAGTGCCCTCCTTCAGCAGTGACTGGGTTGTAGCATCCACCACATCATCTGGTAAGTCGTCAGGGCTATGGCGTAGCGGATCATTCTTTTCTCCAGTATAAGTACACATTAAGCCGGGACGGCGGCTTAATGGAAGTATACGCCAAGTGACCCAGACTTAGACCAGATCGATGTCGTTTAAACCATTTCCCAATAGAGCTTTAATCTTCTTGATGGTGGAGTTAAGAGGCACCCGTTCAAGGGTTGTAAGCTTGTCTGGTAGAGGATGATTAGACTCAAGGAGCAAGGCGCAAAAGCCGGGCAGAGGTTTTTCATCAGCCGGAGAAGTGTCCTGACAGTAGAACCATGTCTGGTTCCAAGATTTGGGGTGACTCGGTAGCGCAGCATAAGGGAAAAGACAATCTCTCCGTCGCTGGATTGAGATGCCGCCAAGCTCAAGACTGGGCCCGTTGGCACGTTCATTTTGCCGGTTCATATAAAAAAGTTCCCTGAACAAAAGCATACTTGGCTCCTCTCCCAGGTACACCTCGCAGAAGACTTGAAAATTGCAAATATTTGACACGGAATTGGGTCCGATGTCTTGAGGTCTAAGGTCAAAGAAATTTAAAACCTCTCTGAAGAATTTTGAGCCGGGAGGAGCAAATCCACGGCTCATATGATCCATAAAAATTATCACTTCCCCTGCTTTGGGGTGAGGCTTTTCTTCAGACGGGTCAGGGGCAAGGTACGATATGACGTCCTTTTTTGGCAGATGGCTAGACTTCACAAATTCAGCTAGTTTGCTATTGGTAACTATGGATGGAACCCAATTGCAAGTTACAGGGGCCTTGGTAGCCTTAGGAGCCATCACGGTGATTGGCCTATGGAAAAACAAGAAGATCCGGTTCAATTTTAACCCGGGAGAAAGATTCTAATCATTCAAAGTGGCGGCTTAATAAGGGGCCTAATGATGTAAGGATGACTGTGCAACAATACTTAAGCCGCTACAAGTATCAAGTGCAGTTCACAATTTTTTCGGGTCATGAGGAGCAATTAAAGTTCTGTGTCATTTAAGCCGAATACCTTGACGGTTGTATTTCTGAGCATTTACCAGAAGAGGTTTTCCGGGTGATAAAAGCAAGTTTCAGAGATAACAGTTATTACTCTGGATCAAAATATTGCTCTGAAAGGAAACTTTCTAGACCTAAAACGAGGCAGAGAAGTTCATGTGCTCGAAGAGGGTTCTTGAACAAGGGAAAGGAGATCTATTTTTATGCAAGATCAACACAAACAAACACCGCAGCAGTTCTACGTGGTTTTCACGATCTAAACAGGGCATTGGAAGGAACTAGCGAGGGTCTGGTGTCGGCCAGTGATGAACACTGATGAACTCGATAAGGACCTAATGCAGAGCTGAGAAAGGGAATGAAAGGAACTCATAGATGCGGACGAGCTGCGGAGGTTCGCCGTCGATCTCTGGTCAAGGTCAGGTCGATGCAGCGGCCTGAGTCGATGAAGATGAGGAAGTCGATGGCGACAGCGGCGGAGCTCGAGTGGCAGAGAGGAGAGGAAGAAGACGACTGGGGAAAAGACCTAGGTCGCCCTATTTATAAGGGTAGACTGACCGAGAGGGTGCGAAAGACGAGGAGATAACATTTATTATCCAGCGGCTCTGGCGCCTCGATTCTCGGGATGGTCAGTAAAGACAAGATCCGTTCAAGATACGACGGAGTAAAAATTAATTTTTATTGAAGATGACGTCATGATGATTTAACCCGGATCCAGATGATGATGTCACGGCGGGTTAAAATTCTTCATTCAAGACAAAGGACTGCAGGATAGTCCATAAGGTATTTTAAGATTGACATGAACGGGTTCAAATCAATCTGGGGCCTAATGTTGGGGATGTAACTATTTGTGTAAGTCGCCCAGGAGGGGCCGGGTTACGCAAAGAGGACTCACCAGAGAGAAGCCCAAGACCAAAGTATGAAGATGGCGGTTCATAAAGAGCTTAAGGCCCGCAGGCGACTTAAGGCCCGTTGTAATAAACCGCTATAATAATATTACTTGTATCATAAGGTAGATTTAACTAGTCACCGAGCCGGATATTGTTTATAAGCCGTCTGGGACTCTCTAAGCCGCAGGGCGTCGACCCGTGTATATAAGGGGACGACCCGCTGGCAGCTTAGGGCAAAAAACAACTCATCGAAAGCCAGGCATAGCGTATCTCGCTCCCTGGTCATCGAAACATCAATACCAACCCAACTAGACGTAGGCCTTACCTTCACCGTAAGGGGCCGAACTAGTATAAAACCTATCGTGTCCTTTGTCCCGATTAACCCCTTCAAGCTTCCTAGTTGCGATGGCTCCACAACTAAGTCCTTTCACGAGGACATCTGACGTGACAATTCCGCGACAGTTACCAAAACCACCCAGGGATAGTTGCACTTTCATAATAGTTTATGACGACTTTCATGTCGATGCATACGGCAACCGGCAGGAGCCATAGGGTTGTCTTCAATTATTGTATGACATGCGTGTCAATCATTAAGCGCTATGTAATGCTTTACTTTATCTCTAAGCAGTAGCAGTAGTAGTAGAATCATGTTGGCGTGACAATCCCGATGGTGGCACGATGATGGAGATCATGGTGTCATGCCGGTGACGATGGAGATCATGCCGGTGCTTTGTAGATGGAGATCAAAAGCACAAGTTGATGGATATATCATATCACTTGTGATTTGCATGAGATGTTAATCCTTTTTATGCATCTTATTTTGCTCAGGACAATGATAGCATTATAAGGTGATCCCTCACTAAAATTTCAAGATAAAATTGTGTTCTCCCCGAGTGTGCATCGTTGCAAAAGTTCGTTGTTTCGAAGCACCACGTGATGATCGGGTGTGATAGAATCTACGTTCACATACAATGGGTGCAAACTAGTTTGCACATGCAGAACACTTGGGTTAAACTTGACGAGCCTAGCATTTACAGACATGGCCTCGGAACTCAAGAAACCAAAAGGTCAACCACGAGTCATATAGTAGATATGATCAACATGGATATGTTCACCATTGAAACCACCTCATCTAATGTGATGATCGGACTTGGGTTGGCGAATTTGGATCGTGTTACACTCGGACAACCGGAGGGATGTTGATTTGAGTGGGAGTTCTTAAGTAATATGATTAATTGAACTCATTATCATGAACAATAGTTTAAGTTGTCTTTGCAAATTATGTTGTAGATCAATAGCTCGCGCAGTAACTCCCCATTTTAATACATTCCTAGAGAAAGACTAACTTGAAAGATATTGTAAGCAATTATGCGGACTAGGGCCGTAGTCTGAGGATTGTCCTCACTACTGCACATAGAAGGCTTATGTCCTTGATGCACCGCTTGGTGTGCCAACTCTAGTGCCGTCTGTGGATGTTGTGAAATGTGAACTTCGGGCAGACATGTTTTAATGAGTACTTGATAGTTTAGTGCGCCATGCTTTACGGGTAAGTGCTCCAAAGGCGTTTTGAACACCATGGAACATATGAGATGTTCTAAGAGTTGAAATTGGTATTTCAGGATCATGCCCGTGTTGAGAGGTATGAGACCTTTGACAAGTTCTTTGCCTACAAGATGGAGGAGAATAGCTCAGCCGTGAACATGCTCAGAATGTCTGGGTGCTATAATCGCTTGAATCTAGTGGGAGTTAATCTTCCAGATAAGATAGTGATTGACAGAGTTATCCAGTCACTGTCACCAAGTTACTAGAGCTTCTTGATGAACTATAACATGCAAGGTATGGAGATGATACCGGAGCTATTCATGGTGCTTAAGGCTGCGCAGGTAGAAATCAAGAGGGAGCATCAAGTGTTGATGATTAACAAGACCACTGGTTTCAAGAAGGTCAGGGGCAAGATAGGAAACTTCATGAATGGCAAGCTAATTTCCGCTCCAGTGAAGAAACCCAAGGTTGAACCCAAACCCGAGACTAAGTGCTTCTACTGTAAGGGGAACGGTCACTTCGCTGAACTGCCCCAATAGATAAGAAGGCTAGCAACTTCAACAAAAGTGTATTTGATATACATGTTATTGATGTGTACCTTACTAGTACTTCTAGTAGCACCTGGGTATTAGATACCGGTTTAGTTGCTAATATTGGTTACTCAAAACAAAAGTTGTGGAATAAATGGAGACTAGCTAAGGGCGAGGTGATGATGTGTGTTGGAAGTGTTTCCAAGGTTGATGTGATCACCATCGCACGCTCCCTCTACCTTTGAGATTGGTGTTGAACCTAGATAAATCTTATTTGGTATCTGTGTTGAGCATGAACATGATTAGATCGTGTTTATTGCAATACGGTTATTCATTTAAGTCAAAGAATAATGGTTATTCTGTTTACATGAATAATACCTTCTATGGTCATGCACCCAATGTGAATGGTTTATTGAATCTCGATCGTAGTGATACACATGTTCATAACATTGATGCCAAAAGATATAGAGTTGATAATGATATTACCACTTTCTTGTGGCACTGCCGCTTAGGTCATATTGGTGTAAATTGCACGAAGAAACTCCATGCTGATGGACTTTTGGAGTCACTTGATTTTGAATCACTTGACACATATGAACCATGCCTCATTGGCAAGATGACTGAAACACCGTTTTCCGAAACAATGGAACGAGCAAGTGACTTGTTGGAAATCATACATACTGATGTGTGTGGTCCGATGAGTGTTGACGCGCGCGGTGGATATCCTTATTCGCTCACCTTCACCAATAATTTGAGTAGATATGGGTATGTCTACTTAATGAAGCATAAGTCTGAAACGTTTGAAAGGTTCAAGCAATTTCAGAGTGAAGTTGAGAAACATCGTAACAAGAAGATTAAATTCCTATGATCCGATCAAAGGGGAGAAAATCTGAGTTATGAGTTTGGCAATCACTTAAGGCAATGTGGAATTGTTTCACAGTTGACGCCACCTGGAACACCACAACATAATGGTGTGTCCGAACTTCGTAATCCTACCTTATTAGATATGGTGCGTTTGATGATGTCTCTTGTCGATCTACCACTATCATTTTGGGGTTATGCATTAGAGACAAATACATTCACTTTAAATAGGGCACCATCTAAGTATGTGGAGATGACACTGTATGAACTATGGTTTGGCAAGAAACCTAAGTTTTCGTTTCTTAAGGTTTGGGGCTACGATGCTTATGTCAAAAGGCTTCAGCCGGAAAAACTCGAACCCAAAGCGGACAAATGTGTCTTCATAGGATACCCAAAAGAGACGGTTGGGTATACCTTCTATCTTAGATCTGAGGGCAAAGTGTTTGTCGCTAAGAACGGGTCCTTTCTCGAGAAAGAGTTTCTCTTGAAAGAATTGAGTGGGAGGAAGATAGAACTTCATGAGGTTGTTGAACCTTTACTTCAACCAGAGAGTAGCACAGCATAGAAAGATGTTTCTGTGGCACCTTTGCCAGTTGAAGAGGAACCTAATGATGATGATCATGAAGCTTCAGATCAAGTTACTGTCGAACCTCGTAGGTCGACAAGGGTACGTACGACTTCTGAGTGGTACAACAACCCTGTCTTAGAGGTCATGTTCTTGGACAACGGTGAACCTACGAGCTATGGAGAAGTGATGGTGGGCCCGGATTCCAACAAATGGCTAGGAGCCATGAAATCTGAGATAGGATCCATGTATGAGAACAAAGTATGGACTTTGGTGGACTTGCCCGATGATTGGCAAGCCATTGAGAATAAATGGATCTTTGTGAAGAAGACAAACGCTGATGGTAATGTCACCATTTATGAAGATCGACTTGTCGCAAAGAAGTTTCCGACAAGTTCAAGGAGTTGACTATGATGAGACTTTCTCACTCATAGCGATGCTAAAGTCTGTTGGAATTATGTTAGCAGTTGTTGTATTTTCAATTACGAAATCTGGCAGATGGATGTCAAAACAAAGTTTCCTTGACGGTTTCCATGAGGAAAGGTTGTATGTGATACAACCAGAAGGTTTTGTCGATCCTAAGGATGCTAAAAGGTATACAAGCTCCAACGATCCTTTTATGGACTGGAGCAAGCATCTCAAAGTTGGAACATATGCTTCGTTGAGGTGATCAAAGCTTTTGGGTTTATACAAAGTTTGCAAAAAACTTGTACTTACAAAAAAGTGAGTGGGAGCATGATACGTCTCCCACATATCTATAATTTTTGGTTGTTTTGTGCTGTTATATTATCATTCTTGGATGCTTTACAATCATTTTATATCATTTTTTGGTACTAACCTATTGACATAGTGCCCACTCCTAGTTGTTGTTTTCTACATGTTTTTTACATCATAGGAAATCAATATCAAACGGAGTCCAAATGCAGCGAAACTTCTTGAGCATTTTTTGGGCCAGAAGACATCCAATGGGCCAGGAAAGCACCTGGGGGTGCTCCGAGGGGAGCACAACCCACCAAGGCATGCCTGGGGGCCCAGGCGTGCCCAGGTGGGTTGTGCCCACCTCGGGTGCCCCCTGAACTGCCTCTTTACTCTACAAATACCCCAATATTCCAGAAACCCTAGGGGAGTCAACGAAAATCAATTCCAGCCACCGCAGAGTCCAGAACCACCAGATCCAATCTAGACACCATCATGGAGGGGTTCACCACTTCCATTGGTGCCTCTCTGATGATGCATGAGTAGTTCTTTGTAGACCTATAGGTCCATAGTTAGTAGCTAGATGGCTTCCTCTCTCTCTCTTGATTATCAATACAATGGTCTCTTGGAGGTCCATATGATGTACGTCTTTTTGCGGTGTGTTTGTTGGGATCCGATGAACTTTGAGTTTATGGTTAGATCTTTGTTTTTATCCATGAAATTTATTTGAGTCTTCTTTGATCTCTTATATGCATGATTGATTATAGCCTCTATCGGGGATATACCTGCGGTATGACCCGGCTGAAAATATGACCTGGCCGGACTTGGCGTCTCACCAAAGACCCGGCGATCACTTGGCGACTCACGAGCGTGGTGACTCACGGATGGCCCTGACAGCGGGTCAGATAGAAGACTAGGCCCAAGGCCCAGAAGGCCAGCTCATGTTATGCTGGGCCGGCTTAAGACAAAAAGCGTAGGGCATATTCCCTTACAAGGGAAGCAGGACTAGGACTCCGCTTGTAATAGAGTAATCCTAGTCCTACTAGGACTAGTCATGTAACCCGCCCCTTCCACATGCATAACGAGGGGCAGGGCACCCCAAAGGAGGGCAGGAAAATAATCGTTAAGGATAGAAACAAAGAGAGGAGAGCTGGATTTACGGCGCCTCCCTGATGAGCATAATGAGACCTAGCCACAAACAACATGTAGGGTTCTTATTGGATGATGTTTCCCGGGGCCCGAAGCTGTCTAAATCCTTGTCTCGTGTGTTGATCTGCCTCGTGTCTCTCGTCCCGATCAACCCCTCTCAAGCTACCACACGGATGCGTTGGCCTCACGACTAAGTCCTCACACTAGGATATCTGCCGTGACAATTCCACGACAGTTGGCGCCCACCATGGGGCTCGCGCATGATGGTGTTGAGTTCTTGGAGGGATCTCTCCCAGGGTTTTGAGAAGCTCGTGTATGGATGGATGAAGAACAGCCGGCGCAAGCCAATTATGCAGGATAACTCGGGGTCAGACCACTTTGGGTTGAGCCGGGAATATTCATTGTGTTAAGATCAGAATCATGATTAAAATTTGAAGCCGCCGGGTATTAAATTGTGATCAAAAGAGCTAGGGTTGCGGTCCGCTCCGTTGCTGTCGTCCCTAAAAATTGCCGAGACCGAGACCAAACCTTCCGGTGCAATTTCCTTTTCGGTTTATGTGATGGATCCACATTGGAGGCGGCCGACACAAAGAAATCCTGCACCGTGGTCAAGTCGCTCCGATTCTTGTTTTCCCCTTTGATCGACCAAACTAGGCACACACGCATGCAAGGGATCGAACCAGATGCCGAGTTTTCACGTGAAGCCTGCAAAACAATTGGAAGACGCCTCTGTTCGTATGAGCCAACAGTAGAAATTGGACTACTTCAATTAGTATGCTGCCACGTGATGACCAAGTCGATCTTCAACTCCAGATTTTTTACTTAGCCAAAACTGCTACATGAGGAAGCGACCAGATCGGATTTACCTTGGAAATTGATAAAAAATTAAGGAGAGAATAAGAGGAAAGAAGAATATAGCAAGGACTCGGACATGACTCAATCAACTACGACCCGAATTCTGCTTCGTGGCCGAGTCGCCCGTAGAGCCGCTTCCTCTATGGCGGGTCAAAATCGAGTCGCGCCCGGCCTCGCTCCAAATGATCACTGGGTCTCGCTGCTGCGACTGCGACTCTGCTTCCGCCAGTGAACCGTCTTACAACTACAGAGCCGCCACCCCTATTGCCATGCTTTGAACCGTCCCAACTATATCCGCAGGGAGACGCTGAGCCGGCCTACTGATTTTTGATGCCGTAGCGGTTGATGAGCCTCTGCAATTGATGTAGGTGCTTGAAGCACTGTATGACAGGGCTGCGCGCAAGGCTTTTCAGTTTTGCAAGCAGTACAAAATCCATCAAGTACGTAGGTTGTGTGAGATGATAAGAAAAGGAGTGCAGCTCGTGTATGGTCAAACTTCTCATTTTCTCCGTTGACTCCAAGCGTGAGAACAGAGAAGAGGTTTCAAGAGCATTTTGTTTTTCAAAGTTTGCTGCCAGAGGTGTGGAGCATGAGTTCCTTCCCTAGATCTGTTAGAATTAATGGGCTAGGCCCATAGCAATTTCTGAAATCTCAAAGCCCATGTGTAAAATGGCAAGTGGTGGTGCTAAGTTTAGTCCCACCTTGGAAGTTGAAGAAGAGTTGGACCTCTTTATATAGTGGGTTCTCTCCACCACTCTAAGTGGTGTGTGAGAAGAGAAAGGGAAAATCACACGCGCGCGCTCGCTCGCCTCGCCTCGCCTGGCCTGGCCTGGCCGGGCCGGGCCGGGGCGGGGCGAGGCAAGGCGGCGCGTACATGCGACATGCGCGTGAATGGTCCGCCGAAATCGGGTCCGTCTCCTTGCAGGAGCGCAGCTTCCTTTTGCTGTTTTATTTTTTATGTCTTGGCAGACAAGTTTTTGATTTCTTGTCCGGTAAGTATACGAATTAGAAACCAAGTCGGTTTGGGATTGTGGTCGCGACACAATACCGCCTCTGGTCCTAATATATATACAGCTACCGGCTGCGGCCAGAGACACACCGAAAAACACCTAGGGTTTTGCCTCATCTCACAACTTGTGCCGCCATTGTAGTCTACTCCATCCCAAACGCCGGCGTGCATCGGCGCGTGGGAGAGCAGGTCTCCGGAACCGTTCGTCTTTGTGATCCTGCACCGGGAGAGGACGAATTAGGTTTTTGGGAAGCGTTGTGCGCGACTGCTCAAATTCGTCATCACGGGTCATCTTCCGTCCAAGTCGGGCGGTGCTACTCATCATCGTATTCATCGCCGTCAGCAGCAGATCGTCGCTAACATCGTCATCAACACTGTCGCACCCATAATAGCTAACGATCAGTACGTCCAACATCCTTCGTTCATGTCTATTTCTACAGCTATTGTTACGTGCTTGCTGCTGTTATGCATGTCTTGCTATTCTTCTAGTTTGCTAGATTTTTGCATGCTACTATCTCTTCTAGTCATGAATTATTTACTGGAATTAATCATGAACTTGCCTAATATTCCAACAATCCAAAAACCTAATTATAGGCAATTTCCTGAGTTAACTATGGCTGGATTCGCTGATGCACTGAGGTCGGATAAGTTTACCGGTGTGCACTTTAAGAGGTGGCAGGTGAAGACCACGCTCTGGCTTACTGCTCTGAAAGTTTTCCACGCTAGTGTTGGTGCTCCAGAGGGAATGACCGACGAAGATCGGAGAAAATTCCAGGAAGCCAACACTATGTTTGTGGGATGCATTCTGAGTGTTCTTGCTGACCGTCTGTGTGATGTGTACATGCACATAAATGACGGAAAAATTCTATGGGATGCACTGAATGCAAAATTCGGTGCAACAGATGCAGGCAGTGAACTGTACATCATGGAGAGTTTTCATGACTACAAGATGGTGAATAACCGTTCTGTGGTTGAACAAGCTCATGAGATACAGTGCATTGTGAAGGAACTTGAACTCCTTAAATGTGTTCTACCCGACAAATTCGTGGCTGGGTTCATGATTGCAAAGTTGCCTCCTTCATGGAGGAATTTCGCCACAACTCTGAAGCATAAGAGACAAGAGATATCAGTTGAAAATCTGATTGCATCTCTTGATGTTGAAGAAAAAGCTCGGGCAAAAGATACCACTGAAAAAGGAGGTGAGGTTCAGCCTACTGCTAACATGGTGCAGAGGTACCCACAGAACAAGAACAAAGGGAAGAACAAACCTGTTGTCAACAAGCCTACCAAGACCACTACCTTCAAGAAGAAGAAGTTCAACAAGGCTGAGCTAGAGTGCTACGCCTGTGGGAAGCCTGGACACTTTTCCAAGGAATTCCCTGAACGTGCAGACCGCAGAGGGAAAACAAGCTCCAAGACTGTCAACATGGTGACCACTAGCAATACTGATGGGTATGGTAGTTTACCTATTGTGCTTTCAGTATTTCAATCATCTTCGTGGTGTATTGATTCGGGTGCTAACGTTCATGTGTGTGCTGACATCTCCCTGTTTACTTCTTATCAGGTCGCAAGGGATTCTTCCGTCCTAATGGGGAATGGGTCACATGCTTCTGTTCGTGGCATTGGCACGGTGGATCTGAAGTTTACTTCGGAAAAGATCGTGCAACTAAGGAACGTGCAGCATGTCCCTAATATGAACAAGAATCTAGTTAGCGGCTCCTGTCTATGTCGAGATGGATTTAAGGTAGTTTTAGAGTCCAATAAAGTAATCGTGTCAAGATTTGGACAATTTATAGGAAAAGGCTATGAGTGCGGAGGCTTGTTCCGCTTTTCTCTTTCAAATTTTTGCAATAAGTCAATAAACCAAATTTGTGCTAGTGTTAATGATGATACAAGTATTTGGCACTCTCGTTTATGTCATATTAATTTTCGTTTAATGTCTCGGATATCCAGCATGAGTTTAATTCCGAACTTCACAGTTGCCAAAGGTTCTAAGTGCCATAGTTGTGTGCAATCTAAGCAACCTCGAAAGCCTCATAAGGCTGCCGAGGAGAGAAACTTGGCACCTCTAGAACTCATACATTCTGATCTTTGTGAGATGAATGGTGTGTTGACAAAAGGTGGAAAGAGATATTTCATGACTTTGATTGATGATGCGACTAGATTTTGCTATGTTTATTTGTTGCAAACTAAAGATGAAGCATTAGACTACTTTAAAATCTATAAAGCTGCAGTTGAAAATCAACTAGAGAGAAAGATCAAGCGTCTTAGGTCCGATCATGGTGGAGAGTATTTTCCAAAAGTTTTTGATGAATTTTGTGAGGAACATGGTATTATTCATGAGAGGATGCCTCCCTATTCACCTCAATCAAATGGAGTGGCCGAGAGGAAAAACCGCACATTGACTGACTTGGTGAATGCCATGTTAGACACTGCTGGTTTATCTAAGGCATGGTGGGGGGAGGCTCTATTGACTTCATGTCATGTCCTGAATAGAGTTCCCAACAATAATAAAGAGAAAACCCCTTATGAGGAGTGGGTTGGGAGAAAACCATCACTTTCTTATTTGCGCACTTGGGGATGTTTGGCAAAGGTCAATATTCCTATTCCTAAGAAACGCAAACTTGGACCAAAGACAGTGGATTGTGTCTTTCTAGGGTATGCTCAACGGAGCATTGCTTATAGGTTTTTAGTGGTAAAATCTGAAGTACCTGATATGCATGTTGATACTATAATGGAATCTCGTGATGCAACATTTTTTGAGAACATATTTCCTATGAAAGATATGCATAGCATTGCTAGATTTTCTTCTGAAATAATTCCTGAATCTAGTACAACTGATGAATATTTCGAACAATCACATGAGGAAGTCCTTGAGAAGGATAACAATGAAGTTCCTAGAAGGAACAAGAGACAAAGGATTGCAAAATCCTTTGGTGATGATTTCATTGTATACCTTGTGGACGACACACCCAAGACGATTGCAGAAGCATATGCATCTCCGGATGTAGATGATTGGAAAGAAGCTATTCATAATGAGATGGACTCAATTCTTTCTAATGGAACTTGGGAACTTACTGATAGACCATATGGTTGTAAACCTGTGGGCTGTAAGTGGGTGTTCAAAAAGAAGCTAAAGCCTGCTGGTACTATTGATAAGTACAAGGCGCGGCTAGTGGCCAAGGGCTACACTCAGAAAGAAGGCGAAGATTACTTTGACACCTATTCACCCGTTGCTAGAATGACCGCCATTCGAGTGTTACTTTCCTTGGCTGCCTCTTATGGTCTTATCATTCATCAAATGGATGTAAAGACAGCTTTTCTCAATGGAGAGTTGGAAGTGGAGATCTATATGGACCAGCCTGACGGGTTTGTGGTAAAGGGTGAAGAGAGAAAGGTGTGCAAGTTGTTAAAATATTTGTATGGTCTGAAACAGGCACCTAAGCAATGGCATGAGAAATTTGAAAGAACTTTGACTTCTGCAGGATTTGTCATTAACGAGGCTGATAGGTGTGTTTACTATCGCCATGGTGGGGGCAATAGTGTCATATTATGTTTGTATGTGGACGACATACTGATCTTTGGTACAAACATTAATGCAATTAATGAGGTCAAGTCTTTTCTATCAAAAAGTTTTGACATGAAAGATCTGGGAGAAGCCGATGTAATTCTAAACATCAAACTTATTAAGGATGAGAGTGGGATTACATTAACGCAATCTCACTATGTTGAGAAGGTCTTGAACCGATTCGGTTTTATGGATAGCAAGCCTTCTCCAACACCTTATGATCCCAGCGTGACACTCAGAAAGAACAAGAAAGAAATGAGAGATCAATTAAGATACTCTCAAATTGTCGGTTCACTCATGTATTTAGCTAGCGCTACAAGACCAGATATCTCTTTTGCTGTGAGCAAACTAAGTAGGTTCATGTCCAACCCGGGTGATGATCATTGGCATGCACTAGAAAGGGTCTTGCGCTATCTGAGAGGTACTATGAGTTACGGAATTACTTATTCAGGGCATCCTGCTGTGCTAGAAGGATATAGTGATTCAAATTGGATCTCCGATGTTGATGTACTTTACGCAACAAGTGGGTATGTATTTACTCATGGTGGTGGCGCAGTGTCATGGAGGTCTTGCAAGCAAACCATATTGACGAGGTCAACTATGGAAGCAGAATTAACTGCTTTGGACACAGCTACTGTTGAGGCAGAATGGATGCGTGAGCTCTTGATGGACTTGGCGGTTGTTGAAAAACCTGTACCGGCTATTCTTATGAATTGTGATAACCAAACGGTTGTCGCTAAAGTGAACAATTCTAAAGATAATGCAAAGTCATCAAGACACGTGAAAAGACATTTGAAGTCTCTCAGGAAGTTGAGAAACTCCGGAGTAATAACTGTTACGTATATACAAACAGACAAAAACCTGGCAGATCCCTTTACAAAGGGACTATCACGAAATGTGATAGATATTGCATCGAGGGAGATGGGTATGAGACCCATAGATGTTACACCATAGTAGTAACCCAACCTTTGTGATCGGAGATCCCGTGAATTAGGATCTGGGAAGAACAAGCTATTGGTTAACTGAGGAGAGTAATAACTTATGATCGTCTCCAAGTGAAGATGCAAAACTCTCAGAGCTGTAAGGCTCATATCTGTAAGGCAGGTCGGCAACATGCCTTAATGTGGTTCTATTGGCTATAATTAGCAAAGATGCTGTCCTACAGAGCAGTCTTGAAAGAACACACCTATATGAGTTCTGACTGTAAACGTCGCAGTCTATGAGATTTGGGTGATCTCTAGTAAACTCACGAAGAGACCAGGGAGTATGACGTATAAGCTCCAAACCGCGGGGTAGCCTACTGGCGGTCAGGTACTGGTTAAGACTTTGAGTGAAACCTGTTCACACAAAACTAGCAATTCAAGGCATAGTCCATTGTCAAGTTGTGAATGGATGTAGCTTAAAGTTCTAGGCAGAAGTTCAACTTAACAGTCTCTGCTGAAACACTGGTATATTAAACAAGTGGTGAGAGAAGGCAAATCTATAAATGGGTATTTGAGATCTGGTGGGGGATTGTTAGAATTAATGGGCTAGGCCCATAGCAATTTCTGAAATCTCAAAGCCCATGTGTAAAATGGCAAGTGGTGGTGCTAAGTTTAGTCCCACCTTGGAAGTTGAAGAAGAGTTGGACCTCTTTATATAGTGGGTTCTCTCCACCACTCTAAGTGGTGTGTGAGAAGAGAAAGGGAAAACCACACGCGCGCGCTCGCTCGCCTCGCCTGGCCTGGCCGGGCCGGGACGGGGCGAGGCGAGGCGAGGCGAGGCGGCGCGTACATGCGACATGCGCGTGAATGGTCCGCCGAAATCCGGTCCATCTCCTTGCAGGAGCGCAGCTTCCTTTTGCCATTTTATTTTTTATGTCTTGCCAGACAAGTTTTTGATTTCTTGTCCGGTAAGTATACGAATTAGAAACCAAGTCGGTTTGGGATTGTGGTCGCGACACAATACCGCCTCTGGTCCTAATATATATACAGCTACCGGCTGCGGCCAGAGACACACCGAAAAACACCTAGGGTTTTGCCTCATCTCACAACTTGCGCCACCATCGTAGTCTACTCCATCCCAAACGCCGGCGTGCATCGGCACGTGGGAGAGCAGGTCTCCGGAACCGTTCGTCTTTGCGATCCTGCACCGGGAGAGGACGAATTAGGTTTTTGGGAAGCGCTGTGCGCGACTGCTCAAATTCGTCATCACGGGTCGTCTTCCGTCCAAGTCGGGCGGTGCTACTCATCGTCGTATTCATCGCCGTCAGCAGCAGATCGTCGCTAACATCGTCATCAACACTGTCGCACCCATAATAGCTAACGATCAGTACGTCCAACATCCTTTGTTCATGTCTGTTTCTACAGCTATTGTTACGTGCTTGATGCTGTTATGCATGTCTTGCTATTCTTCTAGTTTGCTAGATTTTTGCATGCTAGTATCTCTTCTAGTCATGAATTATTTACTGGAATTAATCATGAACTTGCCTAATATTCCAACAAGATCTACCATCGGAGAAAAGCTTTCAACTGAACCTTCAGAGATTCAGTTGTCGTGGTACCAACTGGCATTGGAGAAACTTATGGTGCTACAGTAGGCATCTCGTGTTTTCCGGTCCACCTCGTCATTTCACCTCCGGGCCGCTACACCTGGTCCCGCCGCCGCTGCACTTTCACTCGCCGCCAAGACGGCCCTGCTTTGCTCGCCCCGCCTACCTTGAGCCGGCCGAACAACCCGCCCCCATAGAGTCATCGCCTCTGCCTTGCTCTATTCTGTCTCGCCTACTCTAAAGCCGCCGTCCCAACAGCCTGTCTAAAGCTGTTGATGGGTCTGCTTTGCCCCGTAAGCCGCCACTGTCCAAGGTCTACTGCCGGCTCGCTCCTCTGCTAAAGTCACCCTGTTGAGCCACTATTGTAAGCTGCTTCACCTTGAGCCACCGCCTTGCCAAGTCGCCGTCTGAGGGCAGCCGTGGGTTTGATCCCCTACTTCCGAGCCGCTGGCCTTCAACTGTCGCCGTCGTGGCCACGCTCCGAGTCGTCGGGCCCCCCGCAGAAGTCGTCGCAAGTTGAGTCATTCTCCTCGGCCTCGCTCTGCTTCGCTTACCTCTACTACGCTAACTTGTCAGGTGATATTCATCTAAGTTTATTTTCTTGTTACACATTATTTTTTGTGAAAGAACAATTACTCTCGTTTGCGATATTTTTTGATGCAGGATAATTGTTCATCGCAAAAGCGATGACCGTGTCATGGATGCATAGCTCGTGCTATCATTATTATGCGCCAGCATCTGACCGTGCCATAATACTCGACGAACATATGTGCAAACCGTCGCTTCTACAGCCTAATTTACATCAACGCGTCGGCCGACTCGCCCGTCTACGCCGCCTTCTAACGCCACAGACGACTCACCTGTCCGCCCACGCGGCCGGTTCACCCACCTGCGCGATTTATCGCGCTTGCGGTTGACTCGCCCGTTCACACCGGCTTACAACACCGCTGCCGACTAATCTGTCTGCTACTATGGTCGACTCGCCCATGATTGATTTCAGCTTCACCATAGTGATCATCAACTCCGTGCTGGATAATTTCTGGCCTGACATATCAGGTGAAATCTATCCAGTATATTTTTATATATTATATATTGTTTTCTTTTAAAAAGAGCAATTACTCTAGCTTGCGATGTTTTTGACTCGCCCGTCCGTGCGGCTTACCGCGCCTGCGATGCACTCGCCCGTCTGTGCCGGCTTACAGCGCCATGACCAACTCACTTATCTGTACCGCCTCTGATGCTACGGTCGTATTTACCGTCTATCTCTTGCGACCTGGTCTACATCAACAAACCGGGCCGCACCTGTCTGAATGAGTTGTTTATTGAGTATGAGCAAGTCACTGCTTGGGTAGCCCAATTTCCTTCCAACAAAATGGAGGCAAAATTATCATGTATCATCAGCCGCCGTCTGCGCTGGATGGTTCAATGGGTATGCGGACAAGCCGCCGCAACTACTATTTGGTTAACTTCAAACAGCCAGTTGGAAGGACCAATTGGCCGAGTTGCTGACATGGCTCGTACGGGATCATTTATAACCTGTCACAGTCATTTCAACATTTTGTAGATTCACATCGCGCTATCAAGGCCAATGATATACACCTTCTACTATGGTCAAATATGGAGAATCTCAGGCCAACTCCTCAAGTCGTCTTGAGACTCGGGGGCTACAATGGCATGACTCGGCAGAATTGGTTGGTTTCAATGCATTCAAGAACTTCGGGTCATTGGAGGAAAAAATAACCAGGCCCTGGAGATTAATTCTCTATAGATGAAAATTTAAAAGGTTGTCATAAAAATTCCGTCCCATAATGATGCTTCCGGTTTACAATCCGGTTTAAGAGGAAACTGTCTCCCACAAAGCTCTGAAGCTCTCAAATCCAGTTTAGAAATTCTGGTTCAAGAAGAATGATCTCTTGCAATGTTGAGTTCTCAGGAAAAATTAAAGGTGGAGAAAGAGAGCTTGCTGCCATGATGCACGGTTCAAACATAGGTACCCTGCACCAACGGTCACTTGGGGGCTTCCTACTAATTGAGCATAGCTATCGGTACCCTCTTGATCGGCGCAATGCCAAAACTTCAAGGTCATCTGGGGGCTTCTTGTTCAAACATAGGTCGTATTCAAACCAAAGAGAACATAGTTGTCGGTACCCTCTTGATCGGCGCAATGCCAAACCCAAAATGAGGCTTCTTGATCGTATTCGAATCATAGGTTAACCCCTTTCTGGGTCCGACTTTGATCGTATTCGAATCAGAGTTGTTAAAAAACTCTCAAGGTCACTAGGGGCCTTCCTGTTCAAACATAGGCCATATTCGAACCAAAGAGAGCATAGCTGTCGGTACGCTCTTGATCGGCACAATGCCAAACCCACTAGGGGGCTTCATTGATCATATTTGAATAATAGCTTAACCCATTTTGGTCCGGTTTACTGGTCGTATTCGAATCAGAAGCCTCGCTTTTCTCTCTTTGTTTGACTTAAGTTTTTGAAAATATTTTTCTGGGTTTGTCTTGAGACCTTTTTTGTTCATGTCTGAAGCATATATATGAGGTTTCTATTTAACCCGGCTTGACTTTGAACGATAAGTCACCGGCATATGACAAACATCAAACAATTGGAAGTCTCGGCTTCTAAAGATTGGGTTATCACCCTTACTGCGCAGGTCACATAAACCAGCAGGCAAATTTAATATCACAGGTATGATATTATTATCATAGTTATGTTTCAAAGTTATGATTCATAACAGGCTTATCTGTGACTCTTTTTAAACATCAGTGGTTATATGTGAGATATTATGACCCGCCCTGGCTTTGACGTTAAGTCGCTAGGGCATATCTTGTTTAAACTTTGTGCAGGATTTGTAGAAATATGACTTATATAAATGATTAAGTTCAAGCTCATTATCAAAATTGATGCTTCAAAATGATTATCTGTTCTGGATTTTCTCAAAGGCTATAAGCCGCCGGGTTATAGAAATTCCGGCTTACAATGAATGCGCATTAAGTCGCCATCAGCCAAGAGCCGCCGAGTATTTAAACTTCGGATTTACTTGTCAACAGATAAGGTATTCAAAGTCACTTTGGCGCAATGGCTATTATTTTATCAGTGGATATGATTTATTCTATAATGGAAGGAATAGTCTCGAGTTGCTGCAAGCTTATGACCCGACACTTGAGGGCTATATTATTCAACTTGAGATTATGTTAAATATGCAAGTCCCATGTCACTGCCAGCATGCACCATGGCACTTGGGGGCTAATGCAAAGACTTTTTTTGCTCAACTTACTGAAGACCCAACTCATCACATTGTACTGAGCCGGCCCTTGGGGGTTACCAAATGCTCCTGTAAAAAGATTCAAGGTACACAAGCCTTAATCCATTGTGTTGAAAGATCCACTACTGAGTTGGTAGAGAACAAAGCTCTTAACCTTATGGACGTGGGTTCAAGCCCCATGGTGGAGATTACATCATATGATGTTATTATCAATGAATTATATACAAAGTCCCAGCTCGGTATTATCTTACTGAGCCGGCCCTTGGGGGCTACACTTGTTGCTCAAGTCTACATGATCATATTTACAAAGTCCCTGCTCATTTTCATAATGACACGACACTTGGGGGCTACAAGTTATATGAATATAAGGGAGGTACAGTTTCAAACTTGGTGTGGGCTACAGTTGTGACCCGGTGCTGTCAATATTTACAAGCCGGCAGTTTTGGCAATTATAATTCACTAGCCTCTATATCCATAAACCGACGGATCACCAGATAAATGTTGAGTCCAATATGTTTATTAAGCCGGAGCTTTGGAAACTGACTCAAATGGATTATTTCTTATAATATTTCTCTACAAGAAACCAATGTCAGCAAATTGATTATGAAGCGGGCCTAATGACCCGGATTTTTCAGAAGAAGTACCTAGATTTTTTGCATTGGTAATGTTTGAACACATATGCTAAAGGAGATTTGCTATGAGATCATGAACACGCATCCAGGAGGAAATGTCAAGGACTTAAGGACGATCAGGTGCCGGCTTACAAGAGTATTTAACCCGGAGCACAACCTGTCAAATTTGTTCTTGTGATTATGTTGCAGGATCAGTTTAACATGGATAAATCCAAATTAAACTGGGGGCTAATGTTGGGGATATACCTCGCGGTATGACCCGGCCGGAAATATGACACGTCCGGACTTGGCGTCTCATCAGGGACCCGGCGATCACTTGGCGATTCACGAGCCTGGCGACTCACGGATGGCCCTGACGGAGGGTCAGATAGAAGACTAGGCCCAAGGCCCAGAAGGCCGGCTCATGTTATAGTGGCCGGCTTAAGAGAAAAGCGCAGGGAATATTCCCTTACAAGGGAAGCAAGACTAGGACTCCGCTTGTAATAGAGTAATCCTAGTCCTACTAGGACTAGTCATGTAACCCACCCCTTCAACATATATAAGGAGGGGCAGGGCACCCCAAAGGAGGGCAGGAAAATAATCATTAAGGCTAGACACAAAGAGAGGAGAGCCAGATTTAGGGCGTCTCCCTCATGAGCATAATGAGACCTAGCCACAAACAACATGTAGGGTTCTTACTGGATGATGTTTCGCTGGGGCCCGAAGCTGTCTAAATCCTTGTCTTGTGCGTTGATCCGCCTCGTGCCTCTCGTCCCGATCAACCCCTCTCAAGCTACCACATGGATGCGTTGGCCTCACGACTAAGTCCTCACACTACGACATTTGCCGTGACAATTCCACGACAGCCTCGTATTTCTTCTCCAATATTTGGGTTTTGTTTGGCCAACTTAATCTATTTATCTTGCAATGGCAAGAGGTGCTTTGTGATGGGTTCGATCTTACGGTGCTTTATCCTAGTGAGAAAAGGGAAACGACACATATGTATCATTGCTATTAAGGATAACAAGATGGGATCTATTTCTACATAAATAGATCTTGTCTACATCATGTCACCATCCTTATTGCATTACTCCGTTTCTCCATGAACTTAATACACTAGATGCATGCTGGATAGTGGTTGATGTGTGGAGTAATAGTAGTAGATGCAGGCAGGAGTCGGTCTACTAATCTTGGACGTGATGCCTATATAATGATCATTGCCTGGATATCGTCATGATTATTTGAAGTTCTATCAATTGCCCAACTGTCGGGGATATACCCCGCGGTATGACCCGGCCAGAAGAATGACCCAACCGGACTTGGTATTTCATTGGTAACCTACCAGAGGACTGGCGACTCACGAGTCTGACGGCTCACTGGTCTGACGACTCACGAGCCTGGCAACTCACGGATGGCCCAGATGGCGGGTCAGATAGAAGACTAGGCCCAAGGCCCAGAAGGTCAGCTCATGTTATGGTGGGCCAGCTTAAGAGGAAAGCATAAGGAATATTCCCATGTAAAGGAAGCAAGACTAGGACTCCACTTGTAATAGACTAGTCCTAATCCTAATAGGACTCCACATGTAACCCGCCCCTCCAACTTTTATAAGGAGGGGCAGGGCACCCCAAGAGGGACAAGCAAAACAATTTCTAGGGCTAGACACAAAGAGCCGGCTTACCGGCGACTCCCTCATGATCATAATGAGACCTAGCCACAAACAGCATGTAGGATTATTACGGGATGATGTTTCCCGGGGCCCAAAGCTGTCTAAATCCTTGTCTTGTGTATTGCGTCTCTCGTCCCGATCAACCCCTCTCAAACTGCCGCATAGATGCGTTGGCCTCACGACTAAGTCCACGCACTAGGACATCTACTGTGACAATTCCACGACAGTTGGCGTCCATCGTGGGGCTTGCGCACGGTCGTGTTGAGTTCTTGGAGGGATCTCTCTTAGGGATGGAAAGGCTCGCAATTGGACAGATGAAGGAGAGACGGCACAGAGCACTCGCGCAGGATAACCCGACATATAAGAAATTAAGGTCAATAGAAATTAGGGTTTCGTTCGTGCACCGCCGTCATCAGTATTTTTTCCATCGGAGATCGATTTATACTACAAGTTGTCATACGGTGCCGCTGCACCCGCACGTTGTTGTGTCCGATCATAGCAACCGAACATAGCCATCAATTATCACAGGCGTTAAGCCCCGTGGCAGCAAGAATCTTTTTTGCTTGAGTGAAATAGCACATCGGATCAACAACTAGTGCTTCAGTTAGTACTCATTACATCAGGCTACAGTGTTTTGATACCCACTGCTATGTGTACGGGTGAGGCAACAACGGCGGCCAGACCCCGCAGAAGAGAGATCCACGTGTGTGCTACGTGTCGATCAAACGGAACAGAGGAGATAAAAGAAAAAATATATTACGGGGCCATGACGGGAAGTGGATAAGGCCACGGAGTCGGTCTCCACCTCGGCATCGCCTGGAGCGCCATGGCTCTTCGCTACCGCCACACAACGCGGCCTGTCACCGCGACCTGCTTCAACTCGCCCATTGTCGGTGTCAAAACCGGCAGATCTCGGGTAGGGGGTCCCAAACTGTGCGTCTAAGTCTAATGGTAACAGGAGGCGGGGGACACGATGTTTACCCAGGTTCAGGCCTTCTCTATGGAGGTAATACCCTACTTCCTGCTTGATTGATCTTGATGATATGAGTATTACAAGAGTTGATCTACCACGAGATCGTAGAGGCTAACCCGAGAAGCTAGCCTATGATTATGATTGTTCTTGTCCTACGGACTAAACCCTCCGGTTTATATAGAAACTGGAGGGGGCTAGGGTTACATAGAGTCGGTTACAAAGAAGGAAATCTACATATCCGAATTGCCAAGCTTGCCTTCCACACAAAGGAGTGTCCCACCCGGACACGGGACGAAGTCTTCTATCTTGTATCTTCATAGTCCAACAGTCCGGCTAAAGTATATAGTCCGGCTGTCCAAGGACCCCCCAATCCAGGACTCCCTCAGTAGCCCCTGAACCAGGCTTCAATGATGATGAGTCCGGCACGTAGATTGTCTTCGACATTGCAAGGCGGGTTCCTTCTCCGAATACTCCAAAGTAGATCTTGAACACAAGAATCATGTCCGGCTCTGCAAAACAAATTCCACATACCACCGTAGAGAGTATAATATTTCACGAATCTAATCTGCTGACAGTTTCTTCATAGCGTGACATCACGTCGCGGCCCGGCTATTATTCGAACGATTTTATCAGCCTGCCACTACATGTTTCACGAGGCGGTTTTATTGGCACGTCTTGTCAAAGCAGAGATCGTGTCCCCTTATGACGGGATTCTCATCAATACGGGCGTGGGTAACCCAACCGCGCCATTAGCACGTCGCTTGGGGAATAAGCGAGTTTTAGGGCATGTGGGGAGGCACATGATCTTACTGCCTTCATAAAGGGATAAGGATTTCCCTCTTTCACCCGTGCCTTCTCCTTCCTATGCTTATCCATTCTCTAGCTCCAATGCCCAAGATTTCGCCTTCTCCGCAAAAACATTCCGAACATGTCCGACGCGGGAGGCAAGTGGATGGCATCCTCTATTAAGAAGGAGGACATCAAGAAGCTCCGGGAGGCCGGATACTTGTCTAAGGACATCACACATCGGCTTCCGGCCAAGGGGAAGGTCATCCCTACATCGGAGCCCCAGGAAAGGGTTGTGTTCCTCTCCCACTTCGTCCGCAGGCTGGGATTCCCCCTCCACCCGTTCTTCCGCGGACTAATGTTTTACTACGGGCTAGACTTCCTTGATTTAGCCCCCAACTCCATCCTCAACATCTCGGCATTTATTGTCGTGTGCGTGGCCTTTCTCCGCATCCCAACTCACTTCGGCCTATGGCTGAACACTTTCAATGTGAAGCCAAAGGTGGTGAGTGGCCAACAAGCAAAGTGCGGAGGCGCCATGGTGGGCAAGATGTGAAAGTGTGTTATATCGACTAGAGGGGGGGTGAATAGGCGATTTTTATGAATTCTTCACTGAGGAATTTCAGGGTGAGGAAATTTCTAATCGAAGAACTACTTGCAGCGGAATAAGTACTCAGAAGTAAACATGGTAGAACAAAAGCATAGTCATCATGATGAAATGAAGGCAAGCACAGAGTACAGAAAGCGTAAACACAGGATAACACAAGATGAAGATGAACAGACTGAAGAAATTGAACTAAGGAAATTGAGAAAGTCTTCAGTCAAAGTCTTCAAACAGATATGAACAAGCACACAACAAGTGAAATGAGGAATTGAATGAGTTGAGGAAATAGAACCAGTAAGCTTGGTGAAGACAATGATTTGGTTGACCAGTTCCAACTGTTGTCTCAGTTGTACATCTGGTTGGAGCGGCTAGGTATTTAAACCAAAGGACACACAATCCCGGACACACAGTCCTCACCGTATTCTCCTTGAGCTAAAGTCACACAGACCTCACCCAATCACTCATGGTAAGTCTTCAGGTGACTTCCGAACCTTCACAAACTCGGTCACTCGGCGATCCACAATTCCTCTTGGATGCTCTAGACCTTGACGCCTAACCGTCTGGAAGAAGCACAGTCTTCAAAGGAAACAAGCATCGGATCTACGCAGGATCAATCTCTTCAGTGATGCTCAATCACTTTGGGTTTGAAGGTGTTTGGATTTGGGTTCTGGGTTTTCCTCACTTGATGATTTTTGCTCAAAGTCCTCGGAGGATGGGTTGCTCTCAAATGACAAGTGTCAGTTTCTCTCGAAGCAACCAACCAACTAGTAGTTGTAGGGGGGGCGGCTATTTATAGCCGGGGAGCAGCCCAACATGATAAGACATAAATGCCCTTCAATGATATGACCGTTAGGTGGGTAGATATTTTGGGACAGCTGGCGCGTAGCACAACAACGGTCGAAATTTTGGCTCTCAAATTCCTCAAGGCTATCATATTCCTCACTGTGTAGGTAATCCGCACTTGCGAATTCCTAACTCCTCAGTCAGAACAAATTCCTCGACAACCAGAAGAACATTGTCTCTGTTACTGAAGAAATTGACTGAACTGTATGCGATTTCCAATGGCTTCACTCGAAGGGACTGGTAGGTGTAGGATTTTGAGTTGAGCATCACATGGAAATTTTTCCTTAGTATTTCCTCGACCCCCTTTACCAGTACGGTGTTTCCTATGACTCAAGAAAGAGAAAATAAAACTACGGAAACAAAAGTATTCATGCTTCATGTTCCTCGAATGAATTCCAAGTCTTCAAGGTCACACCAATTTCTTCACTTTCAAAGTCTTCAGAAAGTCTTCAGAAAACCAAAGACTTCAGTCGAAGAACTTCATTTTTAGGGGTCGACTTTCACTGTAAATATCAAACTCCTCATAGACTTATAGACCTGTGTATACTCACAAATGCATCAGTCCCTTAACCTATAAGTCTTCAATACACCAAAATCACTAAGGGGCACTAGATGCACTTACAATCTCCCCCTTTTTGGTGATTGATGACAATATAGGTTAAGTTTTGAACCGGGATAAACATATGAAGTGCAAATACTAATATTGAGGAATTTGATTGCAAGATATAGAAGAACTCCACCTGAAGATGTGCATAGTGAGGAATTTGCTTTTGAAGCGATGCACACTTGAAGAGTATAATCATGCAGATCTCCCCCTATATCTTGTAATTCATACACGCATTTGACATATAATATGAGGAATGAAATGCATGATGAAATATGGTGATTGATGTAATTAAGCATGCATGCATTAATATTAATGAGGAATAAGCATGCAGAAGAACTCAACAAAAGTATCAGGCCACCATAGAGTTTAAGATTACAACTCGATCCAGCAAAGTCATCAGAAGAACGAGAGTTGTAACTTAGCAAAAAAATGCCCATAAGATAGACCCGCTTGAAGACTAACTCAAATTTCTCCCCCTTTGTCATCGAATGACCAAAAGGGTTGAAACTGAGGACTAACGCCCCTGAAGAATATCATGATGATGGAGGAGCGCCAGCGTTGTTGGGGTCTTGTGTCGTTGTAGGGCCTGCCGCGGTGTCGTCCAAGTCTTCATACTCCTCCGTGTCACGTGATGAAGAATATGAACTGGCTACCAATGGAGGGACCTTGACCCTCTTGTATTTCTTCGGAGGAGGAGCATACCAGTCAAAATCATCCGTGAAGCCCATTTGCTTCAGATCTTCTTCATCATAGAGACGTGATAGTATAGCCCAGGTGCGATCGAAGACTTCATGGAGGTAGTAATGGTTTTTCTTCACTGCATTATGTGTAGAAGTCACATTGTGAAGAATTGAACCAAACTGACGCTTAACCCATTTGTGGTTTCGATCCACCTTCTGGTGAAGACTAAGAAGCAGCTCTCGGTCAGTCATCACAAGAGCAGCAATGGCTTGAGGATTTTGCTTGGGTGCATTTGCATCAGAATCATGAGTGGCAGAGTCATCATTGGTGGAGTAAGATGCAGCTTTGCGGAACTGACCATCCAATGGAAGAATGCCTTCATCGATGACAGCTGGTGCCTTGCCCTTTTCAGCAGCTGAGGAATATGTCCGCTTGAGGACTTCAATAGGGGGCAAGAAGCTTCCATGGTTGAGAGTGTTATCCTTGAAGTTGAGTGAAGACCTTGTTCTGATGAATCTCATAATCCAAGGAGCATAAGGCTTCAGCTCAAACGAAGATGGTGCAACATTTGTCAGAGTCCTCATGAAGAAATCATGATAATTGACAGGAATGCTATGCATGATGTTGAATAGAAAATTCTTCATGATGCCAACAATGTCCTCATCATATGAGTTGTGGCCTTTGATAGGACTCAGAGTCTTCGTCAGAATGTGATAGACTGTTCTGGGCACATACAACAAATCCTTCACGAGGAATTCGGTCCTTGGGGCTTGACCGGTCTTCAAAGGCTTCATGAGCACTTCCATGTAATGAGCAGAGAGTTCAGGTTCTTGGTACAAACAACGAGCACCTTCAGGTGGAGGACTGATTGGCAGGGCATGAAGTAATTCAGAGGCTGGTGCCTTATAATGTGTATTGTCGGTCATCCAATCCAACACCCAAGTGTTAATATCATCATCATCACCTGTGATGTGCAGCGTTGCATAGAACTGAAGAATAAGCTCTTCATTCCAATCAACAATGTCAGTGCAAAAGTTGAGCAGTCCTACATCGTGAATGACGCTGAGGACTGGTGAGAAGCAAGGCATGGATTCCATATCCACGTGAGGAATATGCACGTGTTCGAAGACTTTGTCTTTGTTGAAAAGAAGTGAAGAATAGAAGTTGGCCTGGCTAGCAGTCCAGAAACGCTTCCTACTAAGACAAGCAGAGTCATATGGGTTGAATTCAATGAAGACAACATGCTCGCCGAAGAAATCATCAGCCTTGAATTTCTGCTTCTTTGAGAAGGGATCCCTTGGCGTGGGGTGAGGAGTATCGGTCAATTGCATCACCACCTTAGGAATCGCAATCTCAGGTTCCTTAGGCTGAGGAATTTCAGGCTCTTCTTCAGTTGCAGCCTGGGTCTTCAATTCTTCATTTTCAATTTCATCAGCACTAGTGGCTGGAATTTCTTCACAGACAGATGGGGTTGCAAGAGGTTCATCAGATCCCATTTGTACTTCAGTAGCAGCAGGGGACTGAGGAACTGCTTGAAGTGGAGTGGACAGTGGAGAGTTGGGGTGCTGACTTCCCCAAAAGTCATCATTCAGCACAGGTGTGGTGCAGCCAATGTCCACATCCTCATCTTCCATTTCTTCAACGTCGGCCTCTTCAGCAGTAAACTGAGGCATAGGCGAGGAGATAACTGGTGTTGAAGGGATTGCATCCACTTTAATTTCTTCATCCAACTACTCTGACGAAGCAGCAGAAGGATTCTCTTCATCGGATTCACTTGGAATCACATAATCTTCACCAAAAGGAACAAGGTCCTTTGATGGCTTCAATGACACTGGAATGGCATCCATTGGGTTGTCAATTGAGCTTGTCAAAGGCTTCATCTTCTTTGGAGCTGAAGAATCTAATGAAGCTGATACCTTCCTTTTCTTCACAGTTGCACGCTCTACAGCCTTGGTCTTCTTCACATCTGATGCAGATGGAAGGATTGGAGTCGGACTGGGCGTTGGTGCAGGAGGAGCAGAGGGAGTTGGTTCATTTTCCTCAGGCACAACTGATGCAGTTGGCCTGACTTCTTTATTTTCTTCAGGCGCACCACTAGTGGATGCCCTGGCAATTTCATCAGTGGCTGGAATGCAGTCATCAGCCCTGGAACTTTCATTTTCTTCAGCAGGCTGATTGTCATCAGCGGTGCCGGCATGTTCTTTAGTAGGTTGAACAGATGCTTCAGCAGGAGGGACTTCAATGTGCACAGGAGCAGAAGCACATGAAGTGAATTTCTTCGTCAGGTTGACAAAACGGACCTTGGCGCCCTTCCAGTCAGCCTTGTAGGCTTCAAATTCTTCGCTGAGCTTCTTGATTTCAGCTTGTAGTGTGAGAAGCTGCTCAGGCAAAAGATTGAGGATGTTGTCCTTTAGGTAGCGCTGCTTCTTGTACTGCGCTTTCTTGATTGACCTTGCTTGGTCATACTTCCATTTTCCTTCTCCAATGAAAGAAGTCAAGACATGACTTTGACCAGGAGTGAGGTTCATCTCCGGCAAAGGTGTGTTTGGGTCCTTGTGCCATAGATCAATGAAGTCTAGGATCAAATTTGGATCTAGTAGCATTGGCACATTGCTGCCTTTGGCTCTAGCGTCCTTGACTTGCCTGTCACTGATGATTTTGGCGAGTTCTTCATCATCAGCCTCATCATCATCAGATGGAACTTGAAAGATGACCTGCTTCTTGTGAGGACTTGGTCGAGGACCTCGTCCAGCAGTAGCCTTTTTCTTCAGCAGAGAGGGGCCAGTTGAAGAATTTGGTGCAGCAAAGGAACTTGCAGATGCTCCTGAGGCAATTGAGAAGCCTGTAGTACTTTGACACGTGGCGAGATGCACAAGTGCAGAGGATATGGTTGGAGCAGCTGAGGACTTTGTCGGAGGAACTGAAGACTTTGAAGGAGGAGCAGGTTGAGGAATTGGCCGTGAGGGCATTGAAGAATCTGGCCATGAGGGCATTGCTGAGGAGCTGGGCCGTGAGGGCATTGACGGAGAAGCACTTGGCTTGAAAGCAGCTTCTTAGGCATGGCCTTCTGTGGCTTGCTTTCAGATGCCTCAGTGGTAGAAGCGGCAGCAGCAGAGTCTTCATTAAATTTCCTTACTGCTTCTCGAGCCTGTTTGGATAGTTTGGCCTGGCGCTTTGCCCATTCATTAGGATAATACTCACCGCGCTTGAGGCAGGTGGGGTCTGCCAATTGGCCAGGTCTCAACGGAGGTCTTGGGCATGGAGGGTTGAGAGCTAATTTCTTCATATACTTGGGAGTAACATATCTGTACTCCCTCCATTCCCGTGCCCATCTCCTTTCTATCCTTTGTATGCACACCTTGCGCTGATTTTTGTCCTCCTTGCCAAATTTGGCCTCATCAGGAGTGCAATAATCATTGTGTATGTCATCGGGGATTTCAAAAGTAGTATTGACCTCAGGCCTCTTTCCACCCTTCTGTGGCTTCTTACCGTCAGCCATTTTCTTCAGCTGAGGAATATGAACAACTGAAGTTTCTGAAGAAGTGTGCAACTTTTCTTAGAGGAATGCTGCAAATGAGTTAAGTTGATGAGAACCTAGTGATTCAGCAGCGGACATGTGTACCTTTGAACAGAGTATAGTTGCGAGGAATTTGGAGAGGTCATATGTTGTCACGCCCAATATGCGATACTATCCTAAAGAGACTCGAAGGTCCCACCAAGGATAGAACCGCATATTGAAACGCTTTTGCAAGGTGGATATCATTACATCAACATTACATAATAGATGGGGATACATACAAGAGGCATACAATGCCACACGAATACAACAATACATCATACATAAGAGCAACATCCGACTACGGATGAAACACAAACATAAGCTCAAACGACATCCACCCTGCTAGCCCAGGCTGCCGACTTGGAACCTATCTCCTGATCGAAGAAGAAGCAGAAGAAGAACTCCAAAACAAGCAAACATCGCTCTCGCGTCATGATCATCGCATAACCAGTACCTGCAACTGTTGTTGTAGTAATCTGTGAGCCACGAGGACTCAGCAATCCCATTACCATGGGTATCAAGACTAGCAAAGCTTAAAGGGAAAGGAAGGGGTAAAGTGGTGAGGCTGCAGCAGCGACTAAGAATATATGGTGGCTAACATACGTAAATAAGAGCGAGAAGAGAGCAAGCGGAACAGTCGTCAACTAGTAATGGTCAAGAAGTGATCCTGAACTCCTACTTAAGTCAAGCATAACCCAAAGACCGTGTTCACTTCCTGGACTCCGCCGAAAAGAGACCATCACGGCTACACACGCAGTTGATGCGTTTTAATTCGGATCTGGTGTCAAGTTATCTACAACTGGACATTAACAAATTCCCATCTTCCTATAACCGCAGGCACGGCTTTCGAAAGATTATACCATGCAGGGGTGTCCCAACTTAGCCCATGATAAGCTCTTGCGATCAATGAAGGATATAGCTTCTCCTAGGAAGACCCGATCAGACTCGGAATCCCGGTTTACAAGACATTTCGACAATGGTAAAACAAGACTAGCAAGACCGCCCAATGCACCGACAAATCCCGATAAGAGCTGCACATATCTCGTTCTCAGGGCACACCGGATAGGTCAGCCTACGAGTATAACCAGCCCTCGAGTTGCCCCGAGGTGGCCCGCAGTCTACCCGTTTCGGACCAACACTCGAAGGAGCACTGGCCCGGGGGGGGGGGCTAAAATAAAGATGACCCTCGGGCTCCGGAAACCCAAGGGAAAAAGGGCTAGGTGAGGCAAATGGTAAAACCAAGGTTGGGCCTTGCTGGAGGAGTTTTATTCAAAGCGAACTGTCAAGGGGGTCCCATAAATCACGCAACCGCGTAAGGAACGCAAAATCCGGGAACATAACACCGGTATGACGGAAACTAGGGCGGCAAGAGTGGAACAAAACACCAGGCATAAGGCCGAGTCTTCCACCCTTTACCAAGTATATAGATGCATTAATTAAATAAGAGATATTGTGATATCCCAACATAATCCTGTTCACCATGGAGCAATCTTCAACTTCACCTGGAACTAACAACGCTATAAGAAGGGCTGAGCAAAGCAGTAACATAGCCAAACAATGGTTTGCTAGGAAGGGTGTCAAAGGTTAGAGGTTCATGGCAATTTGGGAGGCTTGAAGAGCAAATGATAGGTAACGCAACATAGCGATAGAACGAAGCAACTAGCATAGCAATGATAGTAGTGAGATCCAGGGTAGCGGTCATCTTGCCTGAAATCCCGCTAGGAAGAAGAACGACTCCATGAAGAAGACAAGCGGACGTGGTCGAACGAATCCTCACAACTCCGGAACGAAACCGAAGGCAACTCGGAAAGAAGCAAACAACATGGTAAACACACAAGCATAATCATGGCATGATGCACAAACAAATATGATGCATGTCCGGTTTAATGAGGCATGGCATGGCAAAGTGCGACAAACAATACTACAAATTAAGTGGAGCTCAATATGAAACGAGTTGCATATTGACAAAACACCACATGCAATTATTTAGTTTGATCTCGGTTATGTACCCAACAACATTAAATGTTATTAAACATGGCAAGGGGTGAAGCACAAGAAAACTACCTATCTAGGCAAGTTTAAATGAGGCCGGAACAACAAACAACAATTCCGGAAAATCCCCATGTGCATATTTTAGATTCGGTACTGTTCTGCCCTAAACCATATTTTAAGTTTTTTAAACAGGAAAATAAAGTGGACCATGTTAAACTAGGCATTTTTCCACCCCATTTACATATAAAGTTTATTTAAAATGGAGCTACGGTTAATTAGTTATGAAATAAATCATTTTAGCATGGCATATAAGCAAATTAATGCAAACAGCAATTTAAACATTCTAAACATGGATGAAAATGGCATATTATTAATCTACACAAAATTCTAAGCATTTTACATATAAAGTTTGTTTAATTCCGATGCACGATTAATTAGTTATTACATGTATGATATTTGAGGGGTTTTCTGTAAAACAGGCAGTCTCTGGTTAAATGACAAAATTCGCAGCGCATGGAAAAAAATACATGGGCCGAAACTAGCTGTCCCAACATGCACAGAAGAGGGGCTGGGCGCTGCTCACCATGGGCCATGGCCCAGTCGGTGGAGGAGGCCAAAGCAGGCCGGCTTGGCTTTGAGGTCCTGGGCCGGAGAAGAGGAGGCCCAGGCGCGTGGATGAAGCAGGGGCGCGGTCAACGAAGGCAGGGGCGCGAGCTTGCGGTCATGGCGCTCGTCTCCCTCGAAAAGAAGATGCAGCAGCGCGATTGGTCAACGGACTCGACGACGCACATGACTCCAGCGACGAGGCCTTGGCGGCGATGCAGGGAAGGGAAGCGGCGGGACTCCGGCGCGGCAGGGGGCTCGGCGGACGGGGTCGAGCTGGAGGAGCTCGGGGCCTCAGGTGCAGAAGCAGCGGCAACGACGAGGCATGGCGACGCAAGCGCGGGGAGGCGAGGGCGGTGGAGATGCGGCGGGGCGCCGGAATGACATGGCAGGGCAGATCCGGGCGTGGGGAGCATGGATCCATCCATTCCCGACATGAAACGACGGCGGCAAAGCTTGATGCAGTGGCCATGGTGGTCTCCTGTGAGCAAAAACAGAGAGAGGGAGAGGGAGATCATGAGAGAGAGAGATAGAGAAGGAAAGGAAAAAGGGGACGACGGAGGGGAGCAGAGGGGTGGCCTGGTTCATCTGGTGGTCCGGCGAGGTTGTTGCAGGGCCGGAGGAGCTGAGGAGTCCGGTGCCTCGCGGCTGCGTGGGGACGAGCCGTCCGGGTCCTCTCCCACTCGGGATCGGTCGAGGAGGAGGGTTGCGGGCACTGGGGATGGGTGGATCGAGGAGGGGATCAGGAGCTGCACGCGTTGGCTCGGGTTCGATCCCGAGGAAGGAGGAGGCTGGTCGGAGGTTGGAGAGGATCTGGATCGGGATGGAGGGATTGGGTGGATCTGAAAACGAGGAAGGGAGGAGGCTGCGGGATCGAGGGAGGGAATCCCGAGAGGATTTGGTGGAGTGGCGGCGAGGAGGATGGATGGGACATCTTTCCTCAATTTTAGGGTTGGGTCTATATATATAGGAAAAGAGGGGAGTTTTTGAGTCACCCGATCATGATCGAACGGCTCCAGGAAAATAGGTTAGGAAGTCCAATAAATAAAACGAAGATATCTTACGGACGTTTGGGGATGATCCGAATGCAATGGTGATGACTGAGCGGGTTGGGTTCAGGGAAGTTCGGACACGTGCAAAGGGGTTGGTGGCTGCACAGAGAGGGTGGGCATTTAGACGAGAGGGGAAAACAAAGACAATGGGGTCCGACGAAAGGCCACGGGGACAGGGGGGTTTTGTTGGTCTCGGAGAAAGAGAGAAGAGAGGGGTCCAATTGGTCTGAGAGAAGGTCAACAAGGACAAGCGGTCTAACAACAGGTCAACGAAGACTAAGATAGAAACGGTAACTACGAACGGCTACAAGTTTTTATGAAAACATGCGGATGCAATGCGGATGATGCGATGATAAAATGCATGACATGAACAAAATGCAAAACCGAAGACAAAAACCGAACCACGGAGAAAAATAATATATCACGTAGCCGGAAATGGCAAGAGTCGGAGTTACGAATATGGAAAGTTGTATCCGGGGCGTTACACCAGAACAATTGAAGAATGAAAAGAATCCTTGGCGAACCATCATGTAGAGCCTCCATGAAGAACTCCGGTAATAAAAGGATGATGAAAAGAAAAAGAAGTTGGAAACACAAGGTGAAGCCTTGCAATGATTTAGGTGGAGCTTCGCGATGATATAATCGAGAGAACTTGGAACTCCGGAAAGAAAAGATGAATACTAGAACCGAGAATTACTTCATCATGAACAATCTCCGGAAGAAAAGAATTGAATCACCTCCAGGAAATAAGAATAAGATTTATTGTATGCTTATCCTTCATCAAATTAAATTGATGACTAGCAACGGATTTGGCATACTACTTAATCTCATAGAAAGGATTAAAAGAGATATAGCGCAAACTTGAGAAGGTATTGATGGAACCACCGGTGGGATTTGGAAACAATGAATAAATTGATATGATAACAAAGGAAGTGAAATCTTGAACGAACCGCCGTAATAATTGAAAACGAACGAAGTAAAGGGGTGAATCACCGGTAAGAATTAGAGAATGAATGAAGATACTTGAGGGAATTTGATACAAGAGAACGAAGAGATCACGAGCTGATTAGAGACCACTTGAGCGATGCACCGATAAGATTTGGAGAACAATAGCGACACGCTGAGAATGAAGAATTATGACATGATGGGCTTCGGAGGAAAGAGATGGAAACAACTCATGAGATGCTCCAAATGGTTTAAAAGAATTCTCACACTCGAAAACAAGTACGAGATGATGGCATCAAGCTAGAATCACGAATCTTTGAGAGCACGAATAAGATTTGGAGGAAAACTCTTCTTTGGTCTTCAAATGTTGAGAATGACGATGGGAAACACCACCATGAATTGTTGAGATACTCCGGGATAAAATTAGAAAGGTTGAACCAACAATGAAAAGAATTTGAAAGATCTTGGAGAAGGACATATGACTTATGATAATTCATTCTTACGTCAAACTTGGAAAAGAATTTGAGAATGGCTCTGGATAAATTAGAAGAGTCAGGTAAGTTCCTGGGAAAAGACTTGTGGGTTAGGGCCCACTGGAGAGAACAACACCGTTGAAATAATTTTGAAGAGAGATTGCACCGGTTGAATTAAATGACTTGAATGAGATAATAATCTCCAAATAGCTTGAACGGATTGAGAATGGAAACACGAGTCTTCCGAGATATCTTCAACCTCTGGAACAAATGAATAGCGAGAAGTGAAAGATTAAGAGGTGCACCGGTATGAAAAAGCATTTGACACGAGGAAAAGAATATGATCAACACTGAAAGCTTGAAATTAATCCACCGGAGAAGAATACGAGAATAAAGAATGATGAACTTGAAGCTCCGTTAGTATCTTCCTGAGAATCACCGAATAGGAACATTCATTGAAAAGAGTGAAGAGACTTCATATGAATAAATGGATACTTGATTAAAATATACGAGTCCTTGTAGAAAAGGGTGGGAGGGCGGGGAAAACAAAGACAACTTGGAATGGATGAAACAAACCCTTTGAGAAAACTTAGAGTTGATCTCGCGGATGTGGAGAATGATGGGATCATCTCGAAGAGAAGCGCACCGGTTGGAAAAGAATTAACATGACAACCTCAATGATCAAGAAGGATTAGCACTCCCGTAGAAATATGAGAACACCATTTAGGAAAGGTATGGATTCAACATTTGACTTTGAAGCAACTCGAATACCACAAATAAAACAAAACAAAGGATTTGGCTAGCAGAATAAGCTGGAACAAATACATATGATAGAGATTTACCCAATCCCATATCATGCATCTGTCGGAAAGATATTCTAAGAGCTACTTGAATTCCCACCTATAAAACTCCCGAAACTTTCTGGTTATGCAATCTGGTGTTGGGGATACAAGGGAAGCAATATATCTCACCCAAACTAACAATACCTACATCCAAGCTATATCCATCCGTCAACACATAACCAAGAAACCTTCGGAAATCGTGTACCTCAACCTTCGAAAAGCATCCGTTATATGAGTTATGGCAATACTCCCGAACTCCCGAGTACTGGGTGACGTCGAGGTTATCTCACCAACAACTGCATAAAAGAGATTTTCGATGTCGGCAAAACTCAGGTATTCCAGAACTGCAACGATAAAATTGTGACGACAACACCTCGGAGCTCAACTCCCCGGGACACTGCCACAACCCCTAAATGTCAGGAGGCACAAGAACAATGTTCTCGTCACAAAACCATCGGAACGATTCCAAGATACCCGCGTGATCCTAAAAAAAATTTAGTGAAATTTGAGGAGAGGAAAGTCAAAACATCTACGTCAAGAGACCTCACCAGAGCGACGAAGGGGCTGAGGAGTAAAAAGAATCCTACTCTCCGATGTATATAATCCTAAGACTCAAAATAGTTTTCTTCTCGACTCAACAACGGCCAACAATCAAGGGGGCTCCTATGGTCGGTCGAGGCTCTGATTACCAACTTGTCACGCCTAATATGCGATACTATCCTAAAGAGACTCGAAGGTCCCACCAAGGATAGAACCGCATATTGAAACGCTTTTGCAAGGTGGATATCATTACATCAACATTACATAATAGATGGGGATACATACAAGAGGCATACAATGCCACACGAATACAAGAATACATCATACATAAGAGTAACATCCGACTATGGATGAAACACAAACAGAAGCTCAAACGACATCCACCCTGCTAGCCCAGGCTGCCGACCTGGAACCTATCCCCTGATCGAAGAAGAAGCAGAAGAAGAACTCCAAAATAAGCAAACATCGCTCTCGCGTCATGATCATCGCATAACCTGTACCTGCAACTGTTGTTGTAGTAATCTGTGAGCCACGAGGACTCAGCAATCCCATTACCATGGGTATCAAGACTAGCAAAGCTTAGAGGAAAAGGAAGGGGTAAAGTGGTGAGGCTGCAGCAGCGACTAAGCATATATGGTGGCTAACATACGTAAATAAGAGCGAGAAGAGAGCAAGCGGAACGGTCGTCAACTAGTAATGATCAAGAAGTGATCCTGAACTCCTACTTACGTCAAGCATAAGACCGTGTTCACTTCCCGGACTCCGCCGAAAAGAGACCATCATGGCTACACACGCGGTTGATGCATTTTAATTCGGATCTGGTGTCAAGTTTGTTGGAAATATGCCCTAGAGGCAATAATAAAAGTATTATTATTATATTTCCTTGTTCATGATAATTGTCTTTTATTCATGCTATAACTGTATTATCCGGAAATCGTAATACACGTGTGAATACATAGACCACAATATGTCCCTAGTGAGCCTCTAGTTGACTAGCTCATTGTGATCAACAGATAGTCATGGTTTCCTGGCTATGGACATTGGATGTCGTTGATAACGGGATCACATCATTAGGAGAATGATGTGATGGACAAGACCCAATCCTAAGACTAGCACAAAAGATCGTGTAGTTCATTTGCTAGAGCTTTGCCAATGTCAAGTATCTCTTCCTTTGACCATGAGATCGTGTAACTCCTGGATACCGTAGGAGTGCTTTGGGTGTATCAAACGTCACAACATAACTGGGTGACTATAAAGGTGCACTACAGGTATCTCCGAAAGTATCTATTGTTTTATGCGGATCGAGACTGGGATTTGTCACTCCGTGTAAACGGAGAGGTATCTCTGGGCCCACTCGGTAGGACATCATCATATGCGCAATGTGACCAAGGAGTTGATCACGGGATGATGTGTTATGGAACGAGTAAAGTGACTTGCCGGTAACGAGATTGAACAAGGTATCGGTATACCGACGATCGAATCTCGGGCAAGTAAAATACCGCTAGACAAAGGGAATTGTATACGGGATCGATTGAGTCCTTAACATCGTGGTTCATCCGATGAGATCATCGTGGAACATGTGGGAGCCAACATGGGTATCCAGATCCCGCTATTGGTTATTGACCGGTGAACGTCTCGGTCATGTCTGCATGTCTCCCGAACCCATAGGGTCTACACACTTAAGGTTCGATGACGCTAGGGTTATAAAGGAAGCTTGTATGTGGTTACCGAATGTTGTTCGGAGTCCCAGATGAGATCCCGGACGTCACGAGGAGTTCCGGAATGGTCCGGAGGTAAAGATTTATATATAGGAAGTCCTGTTTCGGCCATCGGGACAAGTTTCGGGGTCATCGGTATTGTACCGGGACCACCGGAAGGGTCCCGGGGGCCCACCGGGTGGGGCCACCTGCCCCGGGGGGCCACATGGGCTGTAGGGGGTGCGCCTTGGCCTACATGGGCCAAGGGCACCAGCCCCAAGAGGCCCATGCGCCTGGGGAAACCCTAAAGGAAGAGTCCCAGCAGGGGAAGGCACCTCCTAGGTGCCTTGGGGGGGGAGGACTCCTCCCCTGGCCGCCGCCCCCTTGGAGATTGGATCTCCTAGGGGCTGGCGCACCCCCCCCCCCTTGGGATCCCTATATATAGTGGGGTAGGAGGGCCTCCCAAACACACCTTATGCCTTGGGTGCAGCTCCTCCTCTTCTCCCATGGTGCTTGGCGAAGCCCTGCGGGATTGCCACGCTCCTCCACCACCACCACGCCGTTGTGCTGCTGTTGGATGGAGTCTTCCTCAACCTCTCCCTCTCTCCTTGCTGGATCAAGGCGTGGGAGACGTCACCGGGCTGTACGTGTGTTGAACGCGGAGGTGCCGTCCGTTCGGCACTTGATCATCGGTGATCTGAATCACGACGAGTACGACTCCATCAACCCCGTTCACTTGAACGCTTCCGCTTAGCGATCTACAAGGGTATGTAGATGCACTCCCCTTTCTACTCGTTGCTGGTCTCTCCATAGATAGATCTTGGTGTTACGTAGGAAAATTTTTGAATTTCTGCTACGTTCCCCAACAGTGGCATCATGAGCTAGGTCTATTGCGTAGATTCTTTGCACGAGTAGAACACAAAGTTGTTGTGGGCGTTGATGTTGTTCAATATGCTTACCGTTACTAGTCCAATCTTGTTTCGACGGTATTGTGGGATGAAGCGGCCCGGACCGACCTTACACGTACTCTTACGTGAGACAGGTTCCACCGATTGACATGCACTTGGTGCATAAGGTGGCTAGCGGGTGCCAGTCTCTCCCACTTTAGTCGGAACGGATTCGATGAAAAGGGTCCTTATGAAGGGTAAATAGCAATTGGCATATCACGTTGTGGTCTTGCGTAGGTAAGAAACATTCTTGCTAGAAACCCATAGCAGCCACGTAAAACATGCAACAACAATTAGAGGACGTCTAACTTGTTTTTGCAGGGTATGCTATGTGATGTGATATGGCCAAAAGGATGTGATGAATGATATATGTGATGTATGAGATTGATCATGTTCTTGTAATAGGATTCACAACTTGCATGTCGATGAGTATGACAACCGGCAGGAGCCATAGGAGTTGTCTTTATTTATTGTATGACCTGCGTGTCATTGAAGAACGCCATGTAAACTACTTTACTTTATTGCTAAACGCGTTAGTCATAGAAGTAGAAGTAGTCGTTGGCGTGACAACTTCATGAAGACACGATGATGGAGATCATGGTGTCATGCCGGTGACGATGATGATCATGGAGCCCCAAAGATGAAGATCAAAAGGAGCAAAATGATATTGGCCATATCATGTCACTATTTGATTGCATGTGATGTTTATCATGTTTATGCATCTTGTTTACTTAGGACGACGGTAGTAAATAAGATGATCCCTTACAAAATTTCAAGAAGTGTTCTCCCCTAACTGTGCACCGTTGCTACAGTTCGTCGCTTCTAAGCACCACGTGATGATCGGGTGTGATGGATTCTTACGTTCACATACAACGGGTGTAAGACAGTTTTACACAGCGAAAACACTTAGGGTTAACTTGACGAGCCTAGCATGTGCAGACATGGCCTCGGAACACGGAGACCGAAAGGTCGAGCATGAGTCGTATAGTAGATACGATCAACATGAAGATGTTCACCGATGATGACTAGTCCGTCTCACGTGATGATCGGACACGGCCTAGTTGACTCGGATCATGTAATCACTTAGATGACCAGAGGGATGTCTATCTGAGTGGGAGTTCATAAGATGAACTTAATTATCTTGAACATAGTCAAAAGACCTTTTGCAAATTATGTCGTCGCTCGCGCTTTAGTTCTACTGTTTTAGATATGTTCCTAGAGAAAATATAGTTGAAAGTTAACAGTAGCGATTATGCAGACAGTAGAAAGCTTATGTCCTTAATGCACCGCTCAGTGTGCTGAACCCCAAACATCGTTTGTGGATGTTGCGAACATCTGACATACACGTTTTGATAACTACGTGATAGTTCAGTTAAACGGTTTAGAGTTGAGGCACCAAAGACGTTTTTGAAACATCGCGAAACATATGAGATGTTTTGAGGGCTGAAATTGGGATTTCAGGCTCGTGCCCACGTCAAGAGGTATAAGACCTCCGACGATTTTCTTAGCCTGCAAACTAAGGGACAAAAGCTCAATCGTTGAGCTTGTGCTCAGATTGTCTGAGTGCAACAATCACTTGAATCAAGTGGGAGTTGATCTTCCAAATGAGATAGTGATGTTTCTCCAAAGTCATTGCCGCCAAGCTGCTAGAGCTTCGTGATGAACTATAACATATCAGGGATAGATATGATGATCCTTGAGGTATTCGCGATGTTTGACACCGCGAAAGTAGAAATCAAGAAGGAGCATCAATTGTTGATGGTTGGTGAAACCACTAGTTTCAAGAAGGGCAAGGGCAAGAAGGGATACTTCATGAAACGGCAAATCGGCTGCTGCACTAGTGAAGAAACCCAAGGTTGAACCCAAACCCGAGACTAAGTGCTTCTGTAATAAGGGGAACAGCTACTGGAGCAGCATTACCCTAGATACTTGGTAGATGAGAAGGCTGGCAAGGTCGATAGAAGTATATTGGATATACATTATGTTAATGTGTACTTTACTAGTACTCCTAGTAGCACCAGGGTATTAAGATACCGGTTCAGTTGCTAAGTGTTAGTAACTCGAAATAAAAAGCTACGAAATAAAAGGAGACTAGCTAAAGGTGAGTTGACGATATGTGTTGGAAGTGTTTCCAAGGTTGATGTGATCAAGCATCGCACGCTCCCTCTACCACCGAGATTGGTGTTTGCGTTGAGCATAGACATGATTGGATTATGTCTATCGCAATACGGTTATTCATTTAAGGAGAATAATGGTTACTCTATTTATTTGAATAATACCTTCGATGGTCTTGCACCTAAATAAATGGTTTATTGAATCTCGATCGTAGTGATACACATTTTCATGCCAAAAGATATAAGATAGTAATGATAGTACCACTTACTTGTGGCACTGCCATGTAAGTCATAATGGTATAAAACGCATGAAGAAGCTCCATGTTGATGGATCTTTGGAGTCACTCGTTTTGAAAAGTTTGAGACATGCGAACCATGTCTATTGGTGTATATGCATGAAGAAACTCCATGCAAATGGATTGTTTGGACTCACTTGATTTTGAATCACTTGAGATATGCAAATCATACCACATGGGCAAGATGACTGAAAAGCCTCGGTTTCAATAAGATGGAACAAGATAGCAACTTGTTGGAAGCAACACATTTTGATGTATGCAATCCAATGAGTGCTGAGGCATGCAGTGAATATCGTTATGTTCTTACTTCACAGATGATTCGAGTAGATGTTGAGAATATTTACTTGATGAAACACAAGTCTGAATTATTGAATGGTTCAAGTAATTTGAGAGTGAAGAAGAAGATCATTGTGACAAGAGGATAAAAATATCTATGATATGATCATAGAGATGAATATCTGAGTTACGAGTTTTGGCACACAATTAAGACATTGTGGAAAATGTTTCACAATTAATACCGCCTGGAACACCATAGTGTGATGGTGTGTCCAAACATCATAGTTGCACCCTATTGGATATGGTGCGTACCATGATGTCTCTTATCGAATTACCACTGTCGTTCACGGGTTAGGCATTAGAGACAACCACATTCACTTTAAATAGGGCACCACGTAATTCCGTTGAGATGACACCGTATGAATTATGGTTTAGAGAAACCTAAGTTGTTGTTTCTTAAAGGTTTGGGGCTGCGACGCTTATGTGAAAAAGTTTCAGGATTAAGCTCGAACCCAAAGCGGATAAAATGCATCTTCATAGGACACCCAAAACAGTTGGGTATACCTCCTAATTCAGATCCGAAAGCAATATGGATTGTTTCTTGAATCGGGTCCTTTCTCGAGGAAAGGTTTCTCTCGAAAGAGTTGAGTGGGAGGATGGTGGAGACTTGATGAGGTTATTGAACCGTCTCTTCAACTAGTGTGTGGCAGGGCACAGGAAGTTGTTCCTGTGGCACCTACACCAATTGAAGTGGAAGCTTATGATATTGATCATGAAACTTCGGATCAAGTCACTACCAAACCTCGTAGGACGACAAGGACACGTACTACTTCGGAGTGGTAAGGTGATCCTGTCTTGAAGGTTATGTTGCTAGACAACAATGAACCTACGAGCTATGGAGAAGCGATGGTGGGCCCGAATTCCGACAAATGGTTAGAAGCCATGAAATCCGAGATAGTATCCATATATCAGAACAAAGCATGGACTTTGATGGACTTGCCCGATGATCGGCAATCCATTGAGATAAATGGATCTTTTAAGAAGAAGACGGATGTGGATGGTAATGTCACCATCTATGAAGCTCGACTTGTGGTGAAGTGTTTTCCGACAAGTTCAAGGAGTTGACTACGATGAGATTTTCTCACTCGTAGCGATGCTTAAAATCCGTCGGAATCATGTTAGCATTAGCTGCATTTATGAAATCTGGCAGATGGATGTCAAGACAAGTTTCCTTACTAGTTTTCGTAAGGAAAGGTTGTATGCAATACAATCAGAAAAGTTTTGTCGATCCTAAGGATGCTAAAAGGTATGCTAGCTCCAGCGATCCTTCTAAGGACTGGAGTAAGCATCTCGGAGTTGGAATGTACGCTTTGATGAGATGATCAAAGATTTTGGATTTATACAAAGTTTATGAGAAACTTGTATTTCCAAAGAAGTGAGTGGGAGCACTATAGAATTTCTGATGAGTATATGTTGTTGACATATTGATGATCAAAGATGATGTAGAATTTCTAGAAAGCATATAGGGTTATTTGAAAGGTGTTTTTCAATAGAAAACCTGGATTAAGCTACTCGAACATTGAGCATCAAGATCTATAAGGATAGATCAAAATGCTTAATAATACTTTCAAATGAGCACATACCTTGACATGATCTTGAAGGTGTTCAAGATGGACCGGTCAAAGAAGGAGTTCTTGCCTGAGTTGTAAGGTACGAAGTTAAGACTTAAAGCTCGACCACGGCAGAATAGAGAGAAAGGACGAAGGTCGTCCCCTATGCTTAAGACGTAGGCTCTTCAGTATGCTATGCTGTGTACCGCACCTGAAGTGTGCCTTGCCATGAGTCAGTCAAGGGGTACAAGAGTGATCCAAGAATGGCTCACAGGACAGCGGTCAAAGTTATCCTTAGTAACTAGTGGACTAAGGAATTTTCTCGATTATGGAGGTGGTAAAAGAGTGCGTCGTAAAGGTTACGACGATGCAAGCTTGACACCTATCCGGATAGCTCTGAGTAGAGAGACCGGATACATATAATGGAGCAATAATTTAGAATAGCTCCAAGTAGAACAGTTGTTTGGAATAGCTCCAAATAGAGCGTGGTAGCTGCATCTAGGAGATGACATAGAGATTTGTAAAGCACACACGGATCTGAAAGGTTCAGACCCGTTGACTAAAACCTCTCTCACAAGCAACATGATCAAACATAAAACTCATTGAGTGTTAATCACATAGTGATGTGAACTAGATTACTGACTCTAGTAAACTCTTGGGTATTAGTCACATGGCGATGTGACCTGTGAGTGTTAATCACATGGCGATGTGAACTAGATTATTGACTCTAGTGCAAGTGGGAGACTGTTGGAAATATGCCCTAGAGGCAATAATAAAAGTATTATTATTATATTTCCTTGTTCATGATAATTGTCTTTTATTCATGCTATAACTGTATTATCCGGAAATCGTAATACACGTGTGAATACATAGACCACAACATGTCCCTAGTGAGCCTCTAGTTGACTAGCTCGTTG